>NC_053156.1:173892884-174109983 GCF_016835505.1 Polypterus senegalus
CCTGCATTGGCTGGGATTGGCTCCAACAGGCCCCTGTGACCCTGTGTTAGAATATAGCGAGTTGGATAATGGATGGATGGAAAATCAAAGAAAATAACAAAGCTCAAAGCTTCAAAACCAGTTAAAAAATACTTAAAAGAAACACAATGATTTCTAAGGAGAAAAAAAATAAATGGAAAAGCTGAAAAACAAAACAGCCCTAATAAGCAACTCAAATATGTAAACATAAAAAAAGAATTACAACAAAAATGATCAAAACAGCAAAATTAAGGGCCTCACCCCTCCATAAGCAAACACAATTATACATCTAATTATTAAGAAAAAAATATTCATACTAACATAAGGAATTACGCTAACTTAATTAAAGTAACTTAATAAAATCTAGCCATGATACACATATAAAACCTTAGACACTTGGATGTGTTGTTCATGAAAAATATAAAAAGAAAGGAGACAAGAAATATCCTTAAACAAAAGTTGCTTCTAATGTGAACAAAACCTATCATTGTAACATTTAATAATCCATCTTTTGTCTGTGAAGAAAAAACAAATCCCAATGCAATTGCTAGATTGTTAAATGATTTTATAAACCAAATTCTAAGTTGTTTTCTAATGTAATCTTCCATTGCTTAAGACTCAGGTTTAGATGATAAATAAAGGTGCCTTTTGGTAATGAGGTAACTCTTGTTACTTTTATATCCTAAAACATCCTGAAATGAGTTATGGCCAATGGGAATGATTTCTATAGGAAAGTAGTACAATGACAGGTTGGTAACCCTTTTAAAACATAAAACAGTGGGCTTCCCACACTATTTGCTTTGGGTCCCAGATGATGATAAGTATTACGCTGCTTAAACTACAAAAAAAAACTAAACTTAACATTAATTCAGGAGTGTTTATATTATAGCAAAGGCATTTTGTTGTTCATATTGAAGTCAAATGATTTTTAAAGTTACTGGATTTGCCACATTCAATTAATTAAACTGATCTGCTATCAATAGTGCCATATTACTCATTAATCTCTGTAGGTTTTATTGCTTGAAACTCATTTTGGGAATGGTTTGTATTTTATTTTTCCCGTTCACGTGACCATGGCTGTCACCCCAGTAACATCACCAGAACCGACAGACTCAAGCTTGCTGAAGATAATTCAAGATTTCCCTTCAGTTGAATAAAAAAAAATACTGATTTTACTTTCAATTCGAAGTAGCCCAAGTGAGGTTCTAAGGTTTTCCAGTGATACGTGGTCCATAGTTTATCTGCCATCATAGCAATATTTTTGTTCTTAAGAATTAAAATTGAGTTAACCTCTAGTTATCTCTAAGGGTTATTAACACATTTTGAGAATAGAAAATATAGAGATGCATTTATAACGTACTGTTAGCACAGAACTTTTGAAATATCCCCAGATAATCTTTTATGGGACAATTTGTATCTGCATATACTTGAGACCAAAAACTATTGCTATTACAGAAGCTTCTCCAATACTTAGTGTCAATCAGTTTTTACTTACCTTGCAATCTGTTTGGGGTAAAGTATATATAACCTTAAAAAATCTAGATCTAAAAATGAAAAAAATACACCAGCTCTTCCTAATCAGTGATGAAACACAAAATGAAAACAAGAAAAGAAACAAGGAAAAAAGGCCAAAAAAATAAAATGAAAAACTAATTGCCAAAGCTCAATACGAATTGTACAAATCAGGACCAGGAGAAATTAAAGAAAATTGCTAAATCCCTAAACAAATTCTGTAATAGCTGATGCACAAAGTTCTTAAAAGAATATCCATAAATTGGGGACCACCAATAGGACCCTATCATCACGATTGTGGGTGTGATCAGTAGCATAGTACAGAATTTATGGGTCCCACCACAGTAAAGGTGTTGGGGTCCCTTCCCTAAGAGAAGCACTTACAATAGAATCCTGATTTCTCATATGTAGCATTCTCACACATTTAACTTTTTTAAATACTGTTGTTATAAAAAAAGTTCTTGACTTAAAAAGTGGTAGTCTTTTTAGTCTTTTGTCTCATATCTCTTTTTCTTTTTTTGACTGCTCTAATAAATTTTGCGACTGATCCAAATCCTGTTTATCCTGAATATGCCCAATGAGTGCAAAATTTCATACAGATGCAGACTAAAAAATTCTAGTTGCTGCTCTACTTATCATCATTTCAGTGCCAGACCTGTGCTGATTTGTCAGCTAATGATGTCACAGAAGAAAATCAAGAAACGAAAGATGAGAGCTGTAGATTTGTGGCCATTTATCCCTCTTTACATAGAAAAAATTGTCCCAAAGAGCAGGAAACAAGGCTGGTGAGAGTGACGTGGACAGTTTAGATGCAAAACAGTCATTACAAGAGCAGTGTAAATACTTTCTGAAAAGTTTGGATTCCATATCGTTTTTTGCTAATCATACTTATTTATTAAAAATCAAACCTTTGTTACATATGAGTGAATAAATAGGAATTGCACTAAAATGTGAATATATCCTTTTTTGGTTTCACATCTCAAATGCCAAGTTGTATGCAGCAGTTTATCACAAAGATGCAGTTGCTCTCAATAACACAGCTGCACTCATAAGGGACAGCAATCTGAAACAACAAAATTGACAAAGATTTTTAACAGATTAAACAGACAAAATCAAAACACTTCAGACCGAAAAAGAACTAAAAATCCTAAAAACAACTGCAATAAAATAATGTAGAAAATTTTGGACGTGTCAGCAGGATTTGTGCCCTAGGAACCAAGTTACCCAAACTGTCCTATAAAATTTCAGTAATTATTTACTACTCTGATGCTGACCTTTCTGATCATAAAATAGGTCATTCCAATAGCAATTGACCAGAAGAATTCATAACAAATTGCAGAATTACTGTATTTGAGGGTTCCTCTAGAGAGCCTCTTTCTTTTGCACAATTTGGCTCAAAAATTAATGAGCACATTGTCATCTCATAACAGACTTAAGTTTAGAGTTTGGTAATTTTAACTCTAGACCAGGGGTTCTCAACGTCGGTCCTGGGGACCCCCTGTCGCTGCAGGTTTTTTTGTTCCAACCAGCTTCTGTATTTAATTGAACTCCTGGGCTAATTAAGTGAACTGATATTTCCCAAGTTCTGTGTTTAAGGAACAATATATTAAATAGAAAACTAAGTTTGCTAAAAAAAAAAAAATTAAAATGTACCAAGCAGTTATATAGGAATAATGTATTTTTTTCTTTTTAACAGTATTTTCATCTTGATTTTCATTCTACTTTTCTAGGCGTTCTAATTGTTTAATTAATCCATTATTTACTAATTAGTGGGTCTGACGCTAAAGTAGTTGCAGCCTTTGATTATTCAGTGTTGTTTGCCTGCCTGTCTGCTCTGCTAGTTTTAAGTTGTCGTTATTAAGAAACAACGAATAGGGAAAACTACACAGAGAAAGGGCAAAGTAAAATGAAATCAACAAAAGAGAGTTAAGTTTTAAATCTAGAGCAAAAGCAGACATAAACTGCTCAAAAAAATTAAAGGAACACTTTGAAAACACATCAGATCTCAATGGGAAAAAGAAATCCTCCTGGATATCTATACTGATATAGACTGGGTAATGTGTTAGGAACGAAAGGATGCCACATCGTTTGATGGAAATGAAAATGATCAACCTACAGAGCCCTGAATTCAAAGACGCCCCGAAAATCAGAGTGAAAAAATTATGTGGCAGGCTAGTCCATTTTGCCAAAATTTAATTGCAGCAACTCAAAATTGTACGCAGCACTTTGTATGGCCCCTGTGTTCTTGTATACATGCCTGACAACATCGGTGGCATTGGATGGACCAAAACATAATGTCCCAGAGGTGTTCTATTGGATTTAGGTCAGGAAAGTGTGGTGGCCAGTCAATGGTATCAATTCCTTCATCCTCCAGGAACTGCCTGCATACTCTCACCACATGAGGCCAGGAATTGTCGTGCACCAGGAGCCACTGTACCAGCATAGGGTCTGACAATAGGTCCAAGGATTTCATCCTGATACCTAATGGCAGCCAAGGTGCCTTTGTCAAGCCTGTAGCGGTCTGTGTGACCCTCCATGGATATGCCTCCCCAGACAATCATTAACCCACCACCAAACTGCTCATGCTGAATGATGTTACAGGCAGCATAATGTTCTCCATGGCTTCTCCAGACCCTTTCACTTCTGTCACGTGCTCAGGGTGAACCTGCTCTCATTTGTAAAAAGCACAGGGCACCAGTGGTGCATCTGCCAATTCTGGTATTCTATGGCGAATGCCAATCGAGCTGCATGCTGCTGTGCAGTGAGCTCAGGGCCCATTAGAGGACATGGGGCCCTTGGGTCACCCTCATGAAGTCTTTCTGGTTTTTTGGTCAGAGACATTCACACCAGTGGCTTGCTGGAGGTCATTTTGTAGGGCTCTAGCAGTGCTCATCCTGTTCCTCCTTGCCCAAAGGAGCAGATACTGGTCCTGCTGATGGGTTATGGACCTTCTATGGCCCTCTCCAGCTCTCCTAGAGTAACTGCTTGTCTCCTAGAATCTCCTCCATGCCCTTGAGACTGTACAGGGAGACACAGCAAACCTTCTGGCAATGACACATATTGATGTGCCATCCTGGAGAAGTTGGACTACCTGTGCAACCTCTGTAGGGTCCAGGTATCGCCTCATGCTACCAGTAGTGACACTGACTGTAGCCAAATGCAAAACTAGTGAAGAAACAGTCAGAAAAGATGAGGAGGGAAAAATGTCAGTTCCCTCCACTTGTTAAACCATTCCTGTTTTGGGGGTCATCTCATTGTTGCCCCTCTAGTGCATCTGTTGTTAATTTCATTAACACCACAGCAGCTGAAACTGATTAACAACCCCCTCTGCTACTTAACTGACCAGATTAATATCCCATAAGTTTCATTGACTTTATGCTATACTCTGATTAAAAAGTGTTCCTTTAATTCTTTTAGCAGTATATTTATAAATGTCTTATAAATGTAAAAATCATGCTGCTATGCTTTTCTGAATGTCGAATAAAAGAAAAAAAAAATACCAGCTAATTAAATTAGATCAATGCTATCAGGTGTTGTCACCGATTAGGAATCTGGTTGGAACAAAAACCTGCAGCCACAGGGGGTCCCCAGGACCTACGTTGAGAACCCCTGCTCTAGACCATCCTCATATACCCATTATTGAGATATCAAAGTTTTCGGTATCGGGGGCCTTAAAACTTTGATATTCATCAAAACCTGGAAGTTGAAATTTTTGACGAATCTAAAGTTTTGGCTCCCCCTCCCTCAACAGACTTTGTAAAGCAAAAAGACCCTGAACACAGCAAACCCAGACCTGTACTAGCAAGATCCTAAGAAACCCTTGACAATTTCCTGCATTTAACACTAACTTCATGGGTGTTCTCCCATTTTTCAAACTTGTTGAAGTCAAACTGTTCAAACAAATGGTTACATGTCCAAAAGAAACCTACACTGTGCCTGGCCAATTTGATGCAGTTCGGAGGAAAATTGCTGTGATTTTAACAAATAATGTTATTGTTTTTCTTATTTCTCTTCAAATACTGCATATCCTTATTTTATACCTTAGTTTGGGGCTGTCAGGTTGCTCAGCCCATTGTTAGAAATAAGTTCTTTGTTGTATGCAATTGTCTTACTAGCTAACCTATACAGACTTTCTCAGGTTCGCCTGTCTATGGCCTGTAACATCACACAACATGACACAGCAGTTTTCACTTTGCCTAGAAATGTGCAAAATATTTTATTCTTTTTATAAAAAGGTAATGATTATGGTGTCTCCAAAATAATGTTTATGAACAATACTACTTCATGAAACAATAACAAAATTTAAATCCTGGAGTTATAAAATTGAGATTAACAAAATGGAAATGCATACAATACCAAAATATTTTCTTCTTTTTTATGGACTCTCCAAAATAATGTTAAAAAATATCAGCACAACTATGAGCAATACATTCATAAATTAACAGAAATGAAATACCGGAAGTATAAAATTGAGATTAACAACATGAAAATGCATTAATAGAAAAAAACATGAATATAATAACAAAGCATGTCTAAGAACATTAACTATGCTCTTCATTATTAGATTCAATATAAAGTATGGATATCAACTAGAGTATTCATGTTGATATACAGTAGTTACACACACCTATTCACATTTTCATATTCATTCCATCTGTGTCTGTCAGTTAAAGTCAATGTATTTAAGTAGTTTGTAACTTTGTTTTCTCTACAGTGTTTTCACTATTTTTGTCACTTTATTTCCATTTTTTTTGTTCTTTTACAAATTATGTTTGGTGGCATAGGGCAATTAGTAGTTCTTTCCCAATGGGAGGGCTACTCCTTAATTTCTTATAAAAATTTGTATACTTTTATTCATCTTCATTGTATCGATTTGAAGTTCCCTAAACAAACTGGAGAGATGAGTATACGGTTTGTAAGTTATGAGTGGGATACTGTCAACATCAACGCCAACTTTGAATATCTCCCTTATTTTTTCCTTCTTTTTTCATGTTCTTTTTACTGCATAAATGATGTTATGATTTAATTTCTACATTTTACTTGTGCTAGGGACAAATCTTTATTGGCACTGTGTCCAATTCCTATGTTATCTATGAATGTACAACACTTCAGATGTCTTTAGAAGCTTTAAAAATATGTTCTTATGTGATATACCAAATTTTAAACAGCATCAAATAGCTCAGTTCATGATTAATGTCACGTAAACAGAGTACAGTGAAATTTGTTCTTCATATTTAGCCAACATAAAACCCAATGCCATATTTTATGTGCGTATTCCTCCACTTGTTCTCTAATTTGAATGTTTTTTATTTGCCCATATTGATTGTGTCTTTCATATGATATTGTTAATCTCCTATACTAATAAAAGGCAAAGCCCTCACTGACTGACTGACTGACTGACTGACTCACTCACTCATCACTAATTCTCCAACTTCCCATGTAGGTAGAAGGCTGAAAATTGGCAGGATCATTCCTTACAGGTTACTTACAAAAGTTAAGCAGGTTTCATTTCGAAATTCTACACATAGCGGTCATAACTGAATACTACTTACGTACATATATACGGCCATAGCCTGCAGCTCGGTCACCATGTGAGGTGGAGTTGCGTCCTCCATCCCCACGCCTCCCACATAATTGACTGCCTGCCCATATAAAGGCCGTCCGTTGCTCTGGTCTCTTCATTCCCTTCTTTGCTTCGCCATGGTATTCACGTCTTCCTGCTGATAACTGCAGCCTTTTTATTTAATCCACGGCTTCTCCTCTGTTTTATTGTTCGTTTATTACGATGCAAAGTTATCGATGAAGGCAGTTGTATGCTTACAATGCTTGACAGATGCCGAATGTAACTTCAACACAAGTCCTGCAAATACTAACATAATTGAAACAAACCATGAAACTCAAACCGATTATTACAGCAGCAATGCAAGCTGTGATATAACAGTAAAAAGGAGGCATGTCAGACGTCGTGGTACATTTTCTGATGCAGCTAGACGGAAACAACTTCATGACGCTGCTGCCAAATACTCGCAGGCAAATCCACAAGTTCATAGAAACGCTGTCGCTAGATACTCACAGAATAATCCATTAGTTCATAGAGACGCTGTTGCTAAATACTTGCAGTCAATTCCACAAGTTCATAGACACGCTGCTGCTAAATATTCGCAGGCAAATCCACAAGTTAATACCGGGAATGCCTGTTAAACATCTTAGATTCATGAGTAGCGATTTAGGTAGTGAGATGTCTATCGAGGTGATCACCATCGATCAAAGAACTGTCACTTACCAAGTGGTTTCCATGCCTGGAGATGGCACCTATCTTTTCCATTCTCTGTGTTACATATTGCATGGCCATATCAGGCTCAATCTTGATATCCGGAGGAACATTGTGTCATATGTATTGAAAGACTGGGACAGGTTCAAGGTGTGGACTGATGACGGTACAGGAGATAATTATACTACACAGGGGCGCACTATAAGAGTGAAATGCTTAAGCCCTTCACCTATGCTTCTGCATGTGAGTTGATGGCTGCCACTGAATTGTACGGTTGTTGCTTTCAAGTCTACCGAAATGGCCAAATATTTTACACCTTTAGAGAACCGCCAATGGCTCTTAAACATCTTAGATTCACAGGTGACGATTTGAGTAGTGGACACTTTCATGTTTATGAATGTTTCAACTCTCAAAAGCTGGATGCGAAGTTATCGATGAAGCCGGTTGTATACTTACAATGCTTGACAGATGCCGAATGTCTCTTCAACACAAGTCCTGCAAATACTAACATAATTGAAACAAACCATGAAACTCAAACCGATTATGAGAAAACAGTAAAAAGGAGGCGTGTCAGACGTTGTGGTACATTTTCTGATGCAGCTAGATGAAAACAACTTCGTGACGCTGCTGCCAAATACTCGCAGAAACGTCCACAAGTTAATAGACATGCTTTCGCTAAATACTCTTTGGCAAATCCACAAGTTCATAGAGATGCTGTCGCTAAATACTCGCAGGCAAATCCACAAGTTCATAGAAACGCTGTCGCTAAATATTCGCAGGCAATTCCACAACTTAATACCGGGAATGCCTGTTAAACATCTTAGATTCACGAGTACCGATTTGGGTAGTGAACACTTCGATGAATGAAACCTGTCATCTTTACAAAGGTTGGCAAACACGGAATGTAACTTGAACACAACACGTCCTCCAAATACGAACCTGATTGAAAGAAGTAATAATAATCAAATCCTTGATGACAGCAACACTCATAACAGTGACAAAACAATTACATTGACAATCATGTTATGTTATTTTTAAAATGTTTCCTTTTCTTTTTCATAACACACTACTTCTCCGCAGCGAAGCGCGGGTATTTTGCTAGTTTTATAATATAACAATAAAAGAAGAAATACACTTTCACACTTTTTATTGAATAAACATCTTATGTAAGAATATAAAGAACACATTTGAAGGGAAAAAAGATTTTGTCATAGTATTAATCAAAATATTAACTTAGGTTTTGGGCACAATAAAATTGAATTATCAGACTTAAAAACTTCTTAAAAACTTGATGTTACTTTAGCTTTATGAATAACAATGTTTTGCAATTAAAGCAAGGTCAAAGTGTAATTATAATGCAATATGCCACAAAAATCTTGTTAAATTTAAACAAATATTTTTCCTAATTAGTCACTTACAATCTGTCAAATTAAAAAGAAAATAAAAATAGAAAAGTAAATTAAATGCCATTTAAATTAAAAGTAAGGAGCAAAGGCAAAGTTCCTTGTCTTTTTTGACAAACAAATCCTGTGGGCAGATGAAAATGAAGAGGAACAGAAAAGACGAAGGTGCTGGACAAATTAACATCTCCCGGTTACAAGGACATTTGCTGTCCTGGCTCATCTAATAAACATAAATGTTGTAGTCTTAGACCAGCTACTAATCCATTTGAGATGGGCGTTCAGTAAGGTTCTTCTCTCTTTATTGTCACAGATAGTTACGAAGGACTTGACCAGGTGGCATTGGTGCATAGCATTACCAAAAAAAAAAAAATCTGTAAAAGAAAACAGAAAAGATAAAGGTCATTATGCAGTGCAAATCTTATTGTGTGCAATACCAATTACAATATATTGCAACTGACACCAGCAAGAAACAGGAAAAGGTCAAGTTTAAAAAAACTGGGTTTTTGTAGCTGCTGGATCCAGATTTTTGGCACGCATGCTGAAAGCTGCCTCACCGGTTCTTTTATATGCAGACTTGTGTTTGTGGATTACAATGAGGAATGTAGGTAAAGAGAAACTCCAATATATTAAATTGTTCAGAGCTTTTCATACAATCAATAGTATTTTAAAATCTTTTCTGAAGGAGACGGGCAGGTAGTGTATTGAAAGTAAAGTCAGGGAAATGTGCTCAGAAGCTGAAGAATAAAAAAAGAAAAACGATCTCATTCAGAACAAGACATGTTACTCCAGATTGCTTGGCAAAAAAACAGTAGATCCAGGCCTGAGGTGCTGATGGTGGATCCCGGTGGCACTGGGCGGTCCATCCTTCTTTAATCGCTGCCCTTTTTTTTAGGCCAAATTCTTCCACCTGACTCGGAAAGACGGTTAAAATATAAATATAATGGATACACAATATTTACAATGTCCATACAATTAGGGCAAACATTCATAAGAGTCTGCTTTTATGCAATACTGTACTGCTGCTAGGCTATCCAAAGGAAAGGAAGAACAGAAGAGTCGAGATTGTTTGCATATTACTAAATATAACCATATCACATTATAAATGAAGATATACATAATTCTTTTTATTTTGTGTAAAAGCAGAAAAAGGATTCTACATTGATATTTTAACTTAATTCAGTTTTGTTTCTCTCAAAAGCCAAAAGCAGAGTACAATACCTTAAGAAAATGAGTGTATTTTATTTTGCAAAATTCCATTTTCCAACCCACTGAATCCAAACACAGGGTCACGGGGGTCTGCTGGAGCCAATCCCAGCCAACACAGGGCACAAGGCAGGAACCAATCCCGGGCAGGGTGCCAACCCACCGCAGGACACACACCAGGGCCAATTTAGAATCACCAATCCACCTAACCAGCATGTCTTTGGACTGTGGGATGACACCGATGCAGACACGGGGAGAACATGCAAACTCCATGCAGGGAGGACCCGGGAAGTGAACCCGGGCCACCTAACTGCGAGGCAGCAGCACTACCACTGTGCCACCGTGCCACCCTTGAACCTTAATGTGTGATTGGAAAAGCAACACCATGTGCATTACTGTATTTGTGAGGATTCACACCCTGAGATATTCCTGTCTAATCTTAAAAAAGCCAATGTGCTTACTGGATTGTGTAAGTAAAAACAGATTACTATATTCAAGTTATCAGAACACCACAGATCAAATGCAACCTAAGTACTCCCACTTCTGGGAGGGAACATGGCATCTAGAACGAACTGCACATGATCTCTCACG
This sequence comes from Polypterus senegalus, assembly GCF_016835505.1. Lineage (NCBI taxonomy): Eukaryota > Metazoa > Chordata > Cladistia > Polypteriformes > Polypteridae > Polypterus > Polypterus senegalus. The sequence continues at coordinate 173,903,883 of NC_053156.1, forward strand.
GGGAATGCTGTTTGTGCTGTTTTCAGAAATCTTTCAGTATATGGGAAAATGGTGTTCTGTTATTCCTCGGACTTTTGGTACACAGGCACTCAAAATTGACATTAAAATTTTACTGGTGTTTCTTTAAATTTATATAGCTTAAATAGATTTATTACATAGCTTCTACAATTTTAAATGTGACATACTGTATCTGTGGATTTTACTGTTAACACTTTTGTATTCCAAACCACTTCTAAGAATACCATGTGACAGAAAAGGCACTATGTAAAATGTCACCTTGTCTTACTAAATTTAATTTGTAATGGCTTCTCTTCAGTGTTTGGTAGAATTCAATTCAGTGGAGCTCAGACCCTCATGTGTAGTGATTTTGTATTTGATTATCTTTAAGACCCTTTAGCTGAGTTGCACAGCCATTGGCTAGATTATTCCAACAGCCATATCTTTGTTTGTCAGCCATTCGAGAAAGCATGTGATGCTTGTATTCATACTCTTTCACAATGTGTTATGTGACTGTGAAATTTACAACTCCTAATCTCTTGCATTGTCTTCTATAGTATGTCTGTTTTTGGTGTTCTTTCTCTCTCAAAGATCAAAGAATGAAGGTACATATGTTCTTTCTGCCTTTTATAATACAGATATTTCACCTGTCCCTGTCATTGAGAATGCTGTGTATATTATACCATCCTGGTCTCCACTTAAGTTATTCTCATTTGCTTTTTTATATTTCATGTGCAGGGTGGCACAATGGTGCAGTGGTAGCACTGCTGCCTTGCAGTTAGGAGACTAGGGGTCACATCCTGGATCTTCCCAATGTGCAGTTTACGTGTTATCCCGCATCAGCGTGGGCTTGTTTCAGGAGCTCCGGTTGTCTCCCACTGTCCAAAGACATGCAGGTTAGGTGGATTGGTGACACTAAATTGGCCCTGGTGGGTATGTGCTATGAAAGTGTGTTCCCCTGTGATGGACTGCCACCCTCTCCAGGGAATTGTGCCTGCCTTGTACCCTGTGCTTGCTGAGGATTAAGCAGGCTTGGGAAACATTATTGTATGGTATCCTGTGTTTAATCTGAAACTTACTTTTGGTACCTGCTAATACAGGTCAAGTATATATTTGCAAAGCATTGCTGGTACAGGCTGGATCATGTTTTTTAAGTTTATTAATACCCATGGTTTTAATTTTATTGAACTGATCTGTGTTTATACTTAGAACTATAGCAAAGAGCCTTGAGATGTTGCAAGCTGTTAATGACGCTCATAAGCATTGATTATAAAATCTATATAATGTAAATGCACACTATTGGGTGGAATTCTGTATATGTCACATACTAAAATTACCATTTAACTGCTATAGAGTGCTTTTCTATGGAAGCTCAATGCTGTCACTCCATTACTGCTTTATGTTGCAGTTTTCTTTCGTATTTTGTAAGTATGTCAAATGTCTATTATCTACTGAATTTGTAACAGATAACTTGGCAGTTAGAAAGCAACTCAATATTAAAAAGCATCTCTTGCTGTATTAAAAAAATTAAAAGAGACACATATATAATGTAAAATTTGCCACTGCAGGGTTTTGTCTTTAGATTAGTATTTACAGTGGTCATTATAATAGCAGATATTTTTAGAGAAATACAATGTGTAATGTTGATGAAAACAATTCACATCATTAAGATTCTTAGAAAGAGACTTATTGGAAAACAAATTAATCCAAGTTTTTGCAAGCTCTATACTCTCTGCCCCATCTAAGTGCATTTTGTGTGTATACTGTATACTGTAGCTAAATTGGTCCAGCATGTAAATATGATTTGTTGGTGGCTACTTTATGTATAAGCACTGACCCTCTACTACTCTATATTGGAGTATGCAGATTCAGATAATGGACACAGTTCAACAACAAGCTAACGCATGTTTGCTGAATGAGTCACAGTAATTTATGTTAAAAGAATTATTTTGTACCACTGACTAATCTGTTTGTAGTATTGCTAATGTTGCCTTATGTGATGGGCAATAAAGTTAATCCAGAAAAACCGAGTAACTGGTTAAGTTGCAACCCTGAACTAAGGCACACCATACTGTGGAAACTGGCTTGTCTGAAGAATGAAATGACATTGTGGACACTAGGGGTCACTGTTGTCCCTTTAAACCCAGACAGGACACCAGTTAAAAGCACCAAGAAGTATTTTCATTCTTTTTCTTCTTGTATAGTGCCCCTAAGCACCACAGCCACCAATAAACAATCAAGTAGCACAATAATAGTAAACACAATTCTCCTTCTCTATCTCCTGCACACATCCCAGCAAGCTTCGTCCGCCTCCACCCGACTCTGGCTCCCCCTCTTGGTTTTCAGAAATCCCTTATATATTATCCGACCTGGAAGTGCTTCTCCTCTTCTGTCCATGTGACTTGCTAGCACTCCTGGGTCAAAAGAATTTTCCATCAGCCTGGAAGTACTTCTGGATTTCCCTCCCCATGACTCGATACTACTTCTGGGCTATGTAGAAAGTAGAAGTCCCCAGGTCCTCCTGCAACATCTCCTGGCAGCACCCACGGCACCCAGCAGGGCTATGAAGCCTAACTCCAGATCCCATGGTGCCCTGCAGGGAAATCACCATCTAGCGTCTTGGGGGAGGCTGTGTCCCAAAGTAGCTGCCTTCCCCTATCCTTCCACTCTTTAGGCGTCCAGGCTGGGTTGAGCTGCCGGCCGTCCATCACAACATGACGATAGCAAGAGTATTTGGGGGTAAACTAGATGGGTGGGTTGTTAAACTGAGCAAAAGGTCTAAACTAGGGCAAAATCAAAAATGTCTAACCAAAACAAAACTTCAAAGTAAAAAAGCAAGAGCAAAAAAAACGTAATGTAATTGTTATGTTTCAGCTTGTTTGTTGTCTTGGCTTAAATTTATTGTTTATTTCCTTAATTAAGGAACATTTTTTGCTCTCCTTTGAGACCAGTGGTTTCATGATTTACCCACTGCCTTTTGATAATTAGAAGCTTTAACCCCATTTTTGGGATTGTGCAGGCAGGAAGCTTGCCATTTAAGTTAGAGCTATGCTGCCTCAATTCTGTAGGCAAAGACCTGTAAACAGGGCAGAACTGGCTCCTATGTGTGGCTTTTATGTGTGCCTGTTTGAGGTCTCCTTTTCTGTTTTGAAAAATGCAATGTGTATGACATCATGTGTCACATTTATGGATTGTTACATGAGTGGACATTTGCATGGTAACCACAAACAAGATGTCTGCAGCCATCAAGGAACTACACAAAATGGAGGCACCTGTAAAAATAAGAGAAAATGGCATTGTGATAATATGAACAGAACATCAAAACATAATACATATTTTTAAGCTTCCGTAATTAGTAAACCAAAGTTATGCCCCAAAAGTGTTCATGAAAATCAGTCAAAGTGTTACACAATTTAAAATACCACATTTCTCACCCCTTCATCCAATTTTCACTAGTATAATTCACATTGGGGGAACTGAATTGCCGTAGAAGGGCTTTTCTTCCTTTTGGAATGTAATAATTAGAGATCATATGTAGACATTTGTGTGCATGTCATACACATAATAAGCATTGAAAAAAGTACCTACAAAATAATTAATAAATCCATGTGGCCTTATAAATAGTTGATGGTTGTAGTGTGTTATAAAATAATGATGTATTTTTCATTCCTTATGAGGTTTGTCAATTGAATTATTAAATGACTTCTGTCTGTTTTATGTAGAAAACAGCGATAACTCAAGTGGAAAGAAAGTGATCAGTGCTGTGGAGAAAAATGAATTCAGCCTTCATGAATTTGTCTTTGGACGTTGCATTCAGCATAGAGCAAAAATCAGCCTTGCAAGCATCAATGGTGATTTTGCAGAAGGAATACAAATTTAATCAAGTTTTATTCTGGGGAAAAATATTGGGCATCAAAGCTGATTATTTTATATTAAAGGGGCTTGGAACAAATGAGTTGAACGACAAGGCATTTCTTTACAGGTACATCAGTGTGACAACAATGTCTTATTAATTGGAGGTATAAGCATGGAACAATTTATAGGGAGGAATATAAGGAAAAAACATAATAAACTGTCAAAAATAACCAACTTCCAACTTTATTAAAATAATACAGCTTCATTGGTACAAAGTGTGTGTTTTACAGTCATCTCCTTGAACACTACAGTACATTGTTACCTAAAATTCATTATTTACTTGCCATGCTGGTGTGGTTTTCCTGCTGGAGAACATTAGAAAAGTTTTGATGAGAACAAGTCATTCCTGCAAACGTAGTGCAGCCCTGTGGTTCTCAAAGTTCATTCCTCAGGAGCTCTTATGGCTGCAGGGTTTTGCAGGTTATAGCAAAACCAGTTTGAAATTTCTGAATGGTTGTAAAAAAACAGAATCTGGGAAATAATAAGGACAGAACTCCAATAAAGAGTAGAAATGGATTGGGACAAAAATCTGCAACCACAGGGGTCCCCCAGGATTGCACCTGAGAACCAATGCTGTACATCTTTAATAACCGTTCAGTCAAGGTGTTAAAAATGTAAAGTCAGCATTTTAGTGGCACCAGGGTGCTATTTGCTATGACATTTGCTGATCAATTTGTCCAATATATTTATAACTCTATGTGAAAAAAATTTTCAGACATTTGTGGAACTTCACTCGTAATTAGCTTTCATTTACAGGCTTCGTGCTCTTGTGAAAAAATGTATCTTAGTGAAAACAGTCTAAGAATATTTTTTTTGACTTGTATTGCATAATGTGAGTCATCTCTTCCATTTTTTTCTCCAGTTATACTTTGCATTATTATTTCCCCTACATTCACTAGTTTACAATTCTACAGAATGAATGAGTCCCTGTGATGGAGTGGTGCCCTGTCTAGGTGTTGTTCGTGTCTTTTGCTATATTATTATTAGTAGTAGTATTATTAGTATTAGTATTATTGATTACTTTTACATAGCACTTTTCTTTTCACTACTCAAAGTGCTTCACATAGACAGAGGGGAACAACTTCAACCGCCTCAAAAGGGTAGAACCCACCTGGATGATACGATGGCACTAATCACTGCATCAGTATGCTCAATACACATTTCCTATTAGGTGGTGAATGGCTGAGAGAGAAAGCCAGAGATTGGATGATTAGGGGACAAGCAGCCTTGAATAAGCAGATTCAGAAAAAGGAAGGAAGGATGGATGATTTAAGTCCTACCAAACATGAAAGAAAAAGAATTGTAAAAGAAAGTCACGGTAACCAGACACCACACCAAAAAGAAGTTTAAAATACAACCATACACACAAGTGTTTATTATTTAGATTTTTCTCAGTAACTGAATTAATGAAATAATGCATTGTGCTGGTAAGCAGTTTTTCTAACAGTAATAGCAGTGAATCTAACAGTAAGTAACACAGTGAATAGGTAAGTGATATGTGCAAGTCACTTAGTATGTAAATACATTCAGTAATATTATTTCTGAAAACTAATGTTTGTGCTTATAAAAGTTTCCCAAAAACTACCAATTATACACAACATAAAATATGCTACACTTCACAAGAAGTGTGTGTTCTTGTTATAAAACCATAAACCATTGTTGGAAAAAAATATGAAGGTACTTTAATGTCTATTTACATTGTCATTTTCATGATATATTTGTGTGATATAAATGTTTAGGCTAGTTACAATGTATTTTACAATTAATTTTTCGCCAGTTGCGGTACTTAAATTGAGATTGTATTTATAGGGCTGTATTTTGTAACAGGTTTAGCCCTGATCTACTCAAATGCCTGTTATGAGCAGATGTACTCAGTGTGAAAATGGGCCAGCAGAAGACCTGCAATGTTACAGTATATTCCAACAACACTGTCTCATCACACATTTTTAAACATGTTGCGTATCCCTTACGGGATCCTTGGATTAAGCAATATTCATACTTGGCAAGCATTTGTGTGTAGAGATGGTCAATAATTTCCGGGCCAAGGAAAAATGAACATTGGCAGTATGTCATTACCCAGTGTCACCTCCTTCTGCAGCTTCCCCTGGTGGCTTCTGTGTACCCCAGCAGGGCTGCTCACCAGGACTACAGCTCCCATGTTACCTTGCGGGTGTACCAATGGGAGCTCCACCACTGGAATGCTGCCAATCAGTGTGTTGTTGAGCTATCTGTCTGTGGGGCAGAGTCTACGCCCTGTCATACCACTAACCTACCTGGGCATTCCGTCCATTTTTGATCTTCCATTATTAAGGTGTCCTGGTAAGGTAAGGAGCTATCCATTTCGTATGCTATGACACAGTTAATACTCCATATGATGTGACTGAAAATACACCTATTAAGAGAACTAGATGTTTTTCAGAAAAACACTAAGATGGGTGAGTTAAGCAACATTGACCATGGCTTGATTGTTGATGCCAGATGTGGGATTTTCAAATACTATAGTCGCTAGGCTTTACAGAGAACAGTGCCACACCATACCGTTGTACTACTGTCAACTGCGAACATAAAGTGGATCCATCTTGCCGTGTGGTAGTATAATTGTGCGGAGAAAATTTTCTTGCCACACATTACGTTTCTATATACAAGTTCATGCCATTTGAATGCCAAGTCAACCATAAGTTATTGGTTTTTCCTTGACCATGTGCACCAGAAACCACATTATCATCCCAAAACCTAGAACATGGCATTTAGTTAAATCACTCGGTTTGTGCAGTCTCAAATCTCAATCTGAGAAATGTAACATTAAGGAGTTAGCATGAACTTAAATTCCTAAGAAATACTTTGAGCACCTGGTTGAATTCATTTCTCGAAATCTACCCTGGTGGTGGAAACAAAATGGAGTCCTATGTCATACTAATCGGGTATACTTAATGATGTGGCCACTGTGTGAATATTTAAATAGAAATTGTATAATGTGTTCATTTTTGAGAGTTCGGAAAACTGGCATAAAAAAAAAAGCTAAAAACAACATAACTGAATAGCTTTTTATTATACATTTGTTATATTTTTTTCACAGTTTAAACTGTATGGAATGGTTCCTGCTTCCTCCAGTTTCAGAAGACTTTGTACAAAATGTTACTTCCATTAAAGGACCGTTTGTTGGAGATCTCTCCTTTGAGTATGAATATACAGATGCTAGCTTGGCAGATGAAGAACACACCAAGCCAGAAGATGTTACAGTGAGTAGATGTAAATAATAATTCCTGCAATTTATCCAATAAACCTCAAAGATTTGCAAACTACCATTAAAATCATTTTGTGAGGATCACTATGATCATTCCCACCACTTTCACAGAGTGAAAAACAGATTTTTGAGGAATGATTTGTATACCCAAGGGTCTACTTGCTGTCTTAGGAGAAGGACAGTGAAAGTGTGCTCCTCTTGTCTCATGTTCTCACTAAAACATTGACAATATAAAAATGCCTGAGGCTCACTGTCATTCTCTGGAATTAAAATTATTATTATTTTTTTTATCTGAGGCGTGTGATTAACTGTTTTGTGTTTGTCGATTATGTTACTTACTAGCAGAATACCCGCGCTTTGAAGTAGTGTGTTAAAGAAGTTATGAAAAAGAAAAGGAAACATTTTAAAAATAACGTAAGATGATTGTTAATGTAATTGTTTTGTCATTGATATGAGTGTTTCTGGCATGTATATATATATATATATATATATATGTATATATATATATATATATATATATATATATACATATATATACACACATAAAATATATATACATACATATACATATATATACACATATATACACACACACATATATACATATATACACATATACATATCTACATATATACTGTATATACACATATATATACAAATCTACATATATATATCTACATATATATATTAGGGGTGGGACTCGATTAAAAAAATTAATCCAATTAATTAGGGGCTGTGTAATAATTAATCTTTATTAATCGTATGTAATCGCACACGTAAATTTGCCCCAAATCGCAAATGTTTTTTTAATTTAAAAGGGTTTTAGTGGGCTTACAGAATCAAATAATAGACATGGACATGAATACTGTAAACTCAAGCTCTTTTAATTTCTGAAAAAAAAATGCTTTTAAACTGCATTTGAATTCAAAACAGAAACAAAAATATCATCCCTGGTTAAAATTGGGCAGACTTAAAAATAAAGTGGTAGTTTAAGTACTTTAAGTAAATTTTCAGAATGGTATTGTCTTTAAATAATAATAACCAAAATTTCAACATAAAGTGCAGTTTTTCTTCTTAAAAAAATAAGTCAGAAACATAAAAGGTAATTTGACCAACTTAATCTTTAAACTCTGAGTAACCTTAGCCAAAATTATTTTGTACATTAGGCTAAAACAGTGTGATCATTTAGCATTTTGTAATTAGATGTAATTAGAATTACTAATGGTCACGGAAGTCCAATGATCCCCAGTAAGAGCCACAAAGTCCGCTTTCTGTAATGCATCTAATTTTGCTTGCTTTTCAGTGTGCACAAAACCATGCTTTTATCAAGGCTTCGCTCGGGTAGTCTTTTGAAATGAAATTTTCCTCCAAAAAGTCGTAGGAACGCGCTTTATTCCGACTCTAACATTTTTGTAGCTGTGATGTGTGCATCAGTGTAATCGACGTACCAGGAATTGACAAAAGTTCCCCTTTGCTTGGAATTGAAAGTGTGATTAAATGCGTTATTTTTTGTTATGGAGTACATGCATCGAAGCTTCTCAGCTGTGCTTGTGCTAAGAAAAGGAAACATTTTAAAAATAACGTAACATGATTCTGTGTTAACCGCATATTTTTTCATATGTCCCAAACCAAGGAGATGCGAGGGTAAAATGAATCGGGAAGCACGCGTACATACTCAGTGCATGCCCTCTTGGAAATCGAACCTCGGATGTCGGCGCTAGAGGCGAAGCCTCTACAATTGCCACGGCGTGTGGCTTGTCTATTTGAGAGTATGTACAGTAGATCGGGGTATATATATATATTCGCAGCGGAGAAGTAGTGTGTTAAAGAAGTTATGAAAAAGAAAAGGGAACATTTTAAAAATAACGTAACATGATTGTCAATATACAGTAATTGTTTTGTGAGTGTTATTGAGTGTTGCTGTCATCAAGGATTTGATTATCATTATTTCTTTCAATCAGGGTCGTATTTGTACGATATGTTGTGTTCAAGTTACATTCCGTGTTTGTCAATCGTTGTAAAGATAAGAGGTTTCATTCATCGATTCGTTTCTTACTGCATCAATAAACAGCTCGTCTTCCTCTTTATCTGAGACGTGACACACTGCATGCACGGTTTTTTTTTTTACACTGTCTTCCTTTAGCGGGACATTGACTTTTTCCACCGTGTGCTTTGTTTCTGCAGTAGCTGCACTTATGAATATGCTTGTATGTATCAGATGCTTCATATTTTTTTGCTGCCTTCTCAATTGTGTAATTCGGTTTTTGTTCAGCACTCTTTGGAACTGTTGCTTTTTGTCTGTGCACTGCGTCAGTTCACGTGAGCCGCTTGGTGTTCTTGCATCGAAGGTTCCCAGCTGTGCTGGTGCCATCTGGTGTGATGTCCACGGCTGTATGTAATGTTAGCTAAGACCCGGCACTTAAAAGTTTCTCTCGCAGTTTCGCTGAGTTTGTGCCAAACACCACCCTGACCATCTCATCTTCCTCTGAATAAGCACAGTCCTTCACCTGTGAATATTTAGCGGCAGTGTTTCTATTGGATTGCCGCTGACAGATGGCCTTATATGGGCAGGCACTAAATTACAAACGCCAGCGGCAGCCTGTCTTATGAACTTAATTTAAACTTTAGGTTTACACCGTGCTTTGTTTCCGAAGTATCAGCACTCATGAATATGGTTGTATATGTCACTCGATCGCTTCTTATTGTTTCGCTGCCTTCTCAATTATATAATGCATGTTTTCTTCAGCGCTTTTTGAGCTCTTCCTGGTTTTCTACGTACTGCGTTGATAGTCAGTTTATGTGATTACGTGGGAGGCGTGATGATGTCACACGAAACTCCGCCCCCCCACGGCCATCCAGCTCAACTCCATTACAGTATATGGAGAAAAATAGCTTCCAGTTATGACCATTACGCGTAGAATTTTGAAATGAAACCTGCCCAACTTTTGTAAGTAAGCTGTAAGGAATGAGCCTGCCAAATTTCAGCCTACTACCTACACGGGAAGTTGGAGAATTCAGTGACGTTGGAAAGTTCAATATGGCGGCTGACAGTGGCGTAATACCACCGAAATAAGTACAGTACGTACATTGGTTTCGGTTAGCGCAGGGAAGCCGCCTACCAAATTTCGTGAAAATGGGGCCATGAATAAGAAAGTTCAACATGGCGGACGTTGTTGACCGTTATGACCATTACGCGTAGAATTTTGAAATGAAACCTGCTTAACTTTTGTAAGTAAGCTGTAAGGAATGAGCCTGCCAAATTTCATCCTTCTACCTACACGGGAAGCTGGAGAATTAGTGACGTTGGAAAGTTCAATATGGCGGCTGACAGTGGCGTAATACCATCGAAATAAGTACAGTACGTACATTGGTTTCGTTTAGCGCAGGGAAGCCGCCTACCAAATTTCGTGAAGATGGGGCCATGAATAAGAAAGTACAACATGGCAAACGTTGTTGACCGTTATGACCATTACGCGTAAAATTTTGAAATGAAACCTGCTTAACGTTTGTAAGTAAGCTGTAAGGAATGAGCCAGCCAAATTTCAGCCTTCTACCTACACGGGAAGTTGGAGAATTAGTGACGTTGGAAAGTTCAATATGGCGGCCCACTGTGGCATCACACCACCGAAATAAGTATGTACATCGATTTTGGCTAGCGCAGGGAGGCCATCTACCAAATTTCATGAAGATGGGGTCAGCCTTCTACCTACACAGGAAGTTGGAAAATTAGTGACGTTGGAAAGTTCAATATGGCGGCCGACAGTGCCGTCATACCATCGAAACAAGTACGTACATCGGTTTCGGTTAGCGCAGGGAAGCTGCCTACCAAATTTCATGAAGATGGGGCCATAAATAAGAAAGTTCAACATAGCGGACGTTGTCGACCGTTATCGACCGTTATGACAGTTACGTGTAGAATTTCGAAATGAAACCTGCTTAACTTTTGTAAGTAAGCTGTAAGTAATAAGCCTGCCAAATTTCAGCCTTCTACCTACACGGGAAGTTGGAGAATTAGTGATGAGTGAGTGAGTGAGTGAGTGAGTCAGTCAGTCAGTCAGTCAGTCAGTCAGTGAGAGCTTTGCCTTTTATTAGTATAGATAATTGGAGAGTCACCAAAGCCATTCTGATAAAAAAAAGGTAACGGCATAATGTGGATATGTTCGGAAACTATGAATAGTATTGTAGCGGTCAGAAGCCGCTAAGATTCACACCGTCGTGAGTGACGGTGATTTATTTATTTTAATCGAGGATTACCAGGGACAACCCCAGCCTTGGCACGACACACACACACTACAGAGACAACAAAGAAAACACGCTGGGAACTTAAACGATAAAAAAAGTATAATGAAATTAAATTAACTAATTGAAACAACAATACCACCCCTGATCCCTTCGGCGATAATACATTTAACAAATAAACACGACAAACACGCAGTAAAGTCCATGTATAAAATAATCAGCGGTGAAGTTATGTCCAGTGATTTGAATAAAGCGAGGGAAATGGAAAAACACAGTCCTACCAGTAGTTGCTGAAGTAGGTTGACAGATGAATGGTTCAGGAGCGCTCCTTCTTCCGTGAAAGCCAATGAATCCAGACAACGTCCTCAGTAACAGTAAACAGGTAGACAAATGATTCCAGACCCCAACAACAATACAATCCAGGACACAAAGATGTATAGCAGAAAAACGGCAGGCAGTTCAACTGATATTACAAACACCAAACAAACAAGAACAAACTTTTTTTCGACTCTTCAACCCCTGCCCTCCTTTTAAACCCCTCTGGCCACCTTTGACCCCAACAGCCCCTGCAAGGACTGCTGGGAGATGCAGTTCTAACTAATGGTAGCACTGCTACAGTATAAAGGTTATTTCAGATTGCCTAATGACATAGTAAATTTGACTTATTTTCATCTTATTCTGAATTTTGTACAATTTGCATTCATTCACATTCTGATTCATCTGACAGAAGGGACTGAAGAAAAATCTTTACCTTTGCATTTCCTAATTTCTTATTTGTAATGTCCAAAAATACATTAAATATATACAACTGGGTTACAGGGATGGTAAGAGGGCCCCTATTGCTTGTTTAATGGGGTGGCTTGCCTTTTTTTACACATGTACATTCTTACTTTCTCATTTCTCTTGGGTTACATTGAGCTCCTTTCTCCTTCCATTGAACTTTAGTCTCTGCCTCTCACACAGTAAGTCATATTGGTGAGCGTCATTTTAAACCTCCCTTCATGTTCATTTCCAAACAAGCAATCAGTCAATAAAGCGATATTACTTTATACTATAAAACCATTTAATTCATGCAAGCATGCAACATCAAAAACTGCTTTGCAGAGAAAATAAAAAGTAAAAAAAGAATCTGTAAATGACAGACACATAAGATTAGGAGACACATAAGATACCAAATACTGTAGAGGCAAAGTGATTAATTAAAAATACAGAAGTCTTAGTTCAGTAAAAAACAATTGAGAATCAGCACATACCACAATAACAGGCATAATGAATGATTAATTCATTAATTATGAATAAAAAAGACTATGGAGTTAGGTGAATGTAAATGTCAAATATTGATGGAGTAACCCAAACTGATATCAGTACAGAATTTTAAGTGGGAAGGAGACAAAAACATGGTGACTGATAGGTTTCTTATAAGTTTACCCAAGGTATTACCCAAGGTATGACAGGCATGATTTTATTGACAGCTTTGTAGGTTAGTAAGAAAATGTTATAGAGATGACTCTGTTTCAGAAAGGCTAAATGAACTGGCCATGTGTGAGAGGTAATTTGAGCTAATTTTCTACCTCAGTTCCTGTTGACCAATCAGGTAGCAATTTTGTTTATGCTTTTATAAGCATGGATGAGAAATGTCTATGAACACACAAGAAGGAGGACAAATTGATTGACAAGTTTAGACAAATTGATCTTCCAAGAAATACCATGATCAGTTCTTCAAACAGAAAATGATGCACATTGTCCAGCAACTATAATTCCTGGTAACATTCCATGTTTGTATTTATAACAGATCAGCATAAGTAATGTAATGTATTAGTCACAAGATATACAATAGGCTAATCAAGAGAATACTGGTAGCAAACTTAGCCACATTTAACCTACTGTGAAAACAGATAAAGTAAAATATTATTTTACTCTTCACAGTGTCAATTTGTGAGGGAACTGAGTCTTATCCGTCAGTCTCACGTGAGATTGTTCAAAAGGCTTCCACCCTTTTGTGAGCCAATAGAGTTGCATAGTATATATGTAGTACAAATGATCATTAAATGTGAGAGTTCACTTGGACTTTCAATGCCATAACACTGGAGAATATCGCAGAGTGTATTCCTGTCCTTCCTCGACCACCAATTATTGGTTGCATATAAGGCAAATTGGAGTGTTTGTCAGAGTTATTGAGGACAGTCTGGTGCCACTCAGATTCACACCGTCAAAGGGAGAGTGATTTGTTTTATTGGTGGGGATCCCAAGACTGCACCCAGCCTTTTCCCGACCCACACCACTCACACACAGAAACAGGAATTAACAGCAAATCAAATAAATAACTATGTGTTATATTGAATGAAACAAAAACACAAACACCAAATAAACAGCTAACCCTCCCTTTTTCCTATGACAATATTAAATACTAACACAACAATAAACATCTATCAATAAACACTAATGACTCAGTCCATAAACAGCCTAAATGTAACAGTATTGGATGAAGTGGAATGGAGGAAAAAATGACGATCCAGGGAACAGCCTTCTGTAAGTAATGTATTAAACAGTCCTACCAGTAGTCCTGATGCAGTGAGGGGTGAAGAGATCTGGGGAATGTTCCTTCCGATGAAGTACGATGACCAAACCAAACATTATGAGACAGTCTATACATCCTTACAGTTTCAAGATCCAGGATAAAAACGACATTCCACAGGTGTTATTGCAGATGAGAGAAATGCGTGGACACAAACACAAACAACTCCTTTGCTGCTTAGCTGGATCAATTTTATAGTTTCTGCCGGCCATTCTTGTCCCCAGTAACCCCTGCACCTGTTGCTGACGTCCAATCAGGGCAATGCCCTCAGGGCAGCTGGAAAATGGAGTCCATTAAGTTTCATTCTGTTGGATTTTGTCCTCTCTCCATCTAAAAATGCCCAGTTAGGGTTCCTGCAATACCTCGAGATTTCACAATAAATCCTAATTTTCAGGTATACAGTGATTCCCCCACCTACTGCGTGAGTTACGTTTCAGACCCATCAGCGATAAGTGAAAATCTGTGATATAGAAAGACCATATAGATGAACATTTATTTATAGTTTAAGCCTTAAAATACCCCTCCCACATGCTTTAAACACATGTAAACTTGTAATGGCGAGTGACGTCCACGTAACAGTTTTCTTCCCAAAGCATATCCAGGAGTTTTACCTTCTCCTGAATGGTCAAGGTCTTCTTCTGTTGCTTAGGCTCACTGCTACCAGAAGGCTTAGAAGATTCAGGATGCTTGGGAGCCATTGTAGGGCTTTAAACAAAACGGAAAGTTTCATTAACTTTCATTAACTGTCTTCATGGACCTGGCTTTGTGCACTGGAGCACAGTCTTGCTAGAAGAAAAAAGACCTTCCCCAAACAGTTGCCACAAAGTGGAATGTGCACAATTGCCTAAAATGTCTTTGTATGTTGTATCCTTCACTGCAACCAGTAGTCCAAGCCCTGGAAAATAACCCCAGATCATTATTCCTTCTCCACCAAACGTTACAGTAGGCACTATGTAGTCCAGTCCAATGGTCTCCTGGCATTCGTCAACCCCAGGTTTGTCAATCAGACACTAGGGCGTGCACATAGTCATCTTAGGCTTATGTGCAGTTGTTCAACCATAGAAACCCATTTCATGAAGCTCCTGGGCAGTTTGGAACTATGTTTTGATTGATGAATGGAGGATGTTTATGGGCTATACACTTTAGCACTTCATGGGCCCACATTGTGAGTTTGTATGTTCTACCAATAATGGCACTTACAGCTCACCGTGGAGATCTAGCAGAGCAGAAATTCCATTTAGTAAATTGTGGCAAAGGTGGCATCCTGTGACAGTGGCATGTCACTGAGCTCTTTAGTATGACCCATTCTACTGCCAATATTTGTCACTGGAAATTACAAGGCTAAATATTCAATTTTATTCACCTGTTAACAGTGGGTTTGGCTGTGTAAAACCCTGTGTAGTGGGAATTGGCACCATGCTACACTTTATGCTCTTGTAGTTTGTGTACTGAGCGTATCAATGATGAGAACAGCAAGACACAGATACAAAATTACAAAAGAGAAGAAAAGAAAACATTCTTTATTCACAAATGCTGTAAACCAAAAGTGGTGAAAAAACAAAAATCTAAATCAAAATGATGTGGTGTCATTAAATAAAAATCCAGTTTTAATGACACTCACACACACAGCAAAAATGATAAAAATCAACAAAAAGCAAATATTTACAAAAATACCACCTTTCATAAAAGGAAAAGAAAAAGAAAAACAATTTTAATTTTGTATTCAAAAATAAAAAATATATTTTCTTCCTCCTTCCAACAAGCAATAATCAAGGAGAAAGAAAAACTATATACAAATACAGATGTCTTTCCTTATCTGTTGAACGTTCAGGAAAAAGAATTCAGAAACTATTTGCATAAAAGAAGGAAAAAAAAACACTGTTAAAGTCCCCCTTTCAGTATACTTGGGCTTTAACTCTCTCTCTCTCCATTCTCCATGGAGATAGACAGACACTAACCCAGTCAAAAGACGAGCTCTAGTGTCCATTCTTCTGTTTTATAGGCCAAAGGGGATTATGGTGCCCAATCCCTGCCAACACATTCTCGATCCCCATCAGGGAGCATGTAGCGATGTTACTCCCGCTGTGCTGCCCCCTCCTCCAGGAACTCTCCTGTTTATCAAGGCAATTGCCGGCGCACGCTCTGATAGGAACTGCCTCTCTCTTTCACTCTCGCATTTCCATTGCACATTCTCTGGTAAGCACTGCTAGCTTTTATTTGAAATGTTTGCCCGAGACTTTGTTAAAATTGTACATACAGCTTCTTTTTAACTAGGCAATACACGCTCGCATTGCCTGCTTTCCCTTATCCAGCAACTGCAGAGGACGACAGGTGGCAGACCGTGCCTGATCAGATGCCATCTGATTCCTGCAACGCTACATACATCAGGTATTCATGCCATGGGCTCACAAGACCCAAACCGCTGAGAAGCTGGGTCTCCAACATAGATATGGCACACCACCCTTTCCCTCAAGGTATGTGTGACCATTGTCTCAATAACTATTCTAATAAAAACATGGATAAGGCTATATAAATAGCTATAGTGCTCTAGTGTGGAAAGTAACTTTTACTTTCAGTTTGCGCTTCACCACAGTCTGAAACACCCAAACTCAATAATTAGGAGGGGCATCCATACACTATATAGAGGAATTCCTCCATTGTTTTATGAGTCTTCTCCTCAGCTTTCTCCCAAAGCGCCATGCCTGGCACACCCTCCATGGGAGGTGACTAGGGTGGTGATTCTTCATCTAGTGGATCACTGATTTTACTCTGAAGTCCTTCAATATTGACAAGGTCCTCACTCTATCATGAAGAGTGAGCTTGGCAACTAAGAAAGCAGCTTGTGCTCACAATGTCATTCTTTCAGCTATCATCCAGCACGTCTATGGACCAGACTCTTAACTTCACTACCATGCTCTAGTGTATCTGTAAAGCTACTACCGATGTACTGATTTGTTGCTGTGTCTGTAAAGTCACCTCTACCATCACTTGAGCCTGAGAGGTAGCTGATCATATTTATGTGCAAGGATAAAAACACTCTTTTCTTGAGATTTAGAGGTGTTTATTTTCATCCCAACCACATCATACTTGGCTGTGGCCTACACTGGAGATCACAATCTGAGTAGACAAGAAAATCTTTAAACAGCTGAGGTGCAAATATTAGGCTACCGGACTGTATTCTCTCCAAAACCTGGCTGTATTTTGTGTTCTTTCTATGAAAACCATGAACAGGAAAGAAGACAAGATGCACCATTCGCAGAGTCAGTTACCCACATTGAACAAACTTCACCTAACACCAAGCATGCAAATGTAACTCTTAACTCCAGAAACACAGGGATGGCATGAGATACAGCAACAGTCTCAGAACCTCATTCAGCACCTTCCAAGTCTGTAAAGCACATGTGGACAAGACCCCCCAAGCATCTGTGTAAGACACAAAAGTTGGTTGTCTGTTCTATGGCCAGGACAGAATCCACATTTCTCCTCCTAGAGTTTCAGCTATTGGAGAAAATCTCTGTTCCAGTACCCCAGTATAGGTTTTCATAGGGAATTCACACTTACTGTATGTCACTCTTTGAAAACATTGGGGCCACTACCTCATTGTGCATAGTCCTGTTGTACTGACCCCACCTGCCATGCATCATTGAACAGGTATGTTAACCAAAACACTCTCCTCAGTCTCTAGTACGGTGAGCATTCCTATTGTTGAATCATACATCCTTCTTAAATACATATTTATAAAATTTTAAATTCATTTTTTTATATTAATATGAAGTCTTTTGAACAGAAACTGGCCATCTGAAAGCAAACCCATCATTTTCAAATTATTTAATAAATTGTCCAATTCATATTCATGGTGAGCTGCAACCAAATATAAAGTCATGGCAGCAACACAGCTACTAGATTCATCAAAAAAAGTGCATGGTGACAAATGCATGTAGGAAAAATGCTCGCAGCTAATGGCTGCTCTTTCCATTTCAGACCGTCACTGTGGCAACAAGTGCCCAAATGATGGTGATGAAAAGGTTATATATATATAAAATCTTAAGCCTAAAAGTGCAACGGTTTTGTGTAATGATTTTATGTCACGATTTTTTGTCACACTTTAAATCAGGATTATTTTAAAACCTACATATATATATATATATATACAGTATATATATATATATATATATATATATATATATATATATATATATATATATATATATATATATATATATATAAAGTGCTCAGCATAAACGAGTACACCCCCTTTAAAAAGTACGAATTTAATCAGTAGTTCAATGAACAAAAGAACAATTTCCAAAATTTTCACAAGGCTGAGTTTTATTGAACACTTGTTTAACTCCATAACATGAAATTAAGGTAAATAATATAACTTAGATCACAAAATCTTCAGTTTTACTCAAATTGGTTGAAGCAAAAATGAATACACCCCGCAACAAAAACTACTACATCTAGTATTTTGTATGACCACCGTGATTTTTAAGTCTTCTAGGCATGGAATGAACAAGTTGGCGACATATTGCAACATCTATCTTTTTCCATTCTTCAAGAATAACCTCTTTTAGAGCCTGGATGCTGGATGGAGAATGATGCTCAACTTGTCGCTTCAGAATTCCCCACAGGTGTTCAATTGAGTTCAGTTCAGGAGACATACTTGGCCATTCAATCACCTTCACCTTGTTCTTCTTCAGAAATGCAACAGTAGCTTTTGATGTGTGTTTTAGATCATTGTCTTGTTGGAAAAGTGCATGACGACCAAGTGCACGGAGTGATGGCAGCATCTTCTCCTTCAGTATAGAGCAGTACATTGTTGAGTTCATGATACCATCAATGAAATGCAGCTCCCCAACACCAGCAGCACTCATGCAGCCCCACATAAGGACACTGCCACCACCATGTTTCACTGTAGGCACCATGCATTTTTCTTTGAAATCCTCACCTTTACGACGCCATACAGTTTTGAAACTATTAGTTCCAAAAACAGTGATTTGTCTCATCACTCCAGAGTATAGAGTCCCCGTAGTCTTCATCTTTTTCAGCATGGGCCCTAGCAAATTCTAGGCGTGCTTTTTTGTGCATGGGCTTTAGGAGAGGCTTCCTTCGTGGACGATACCCATGCATGCCATTTCTCTGCAGTGTGCGTCGTATGGTGTCACGGGAAACAGTCACTCCAGTTTGGCTTTCTACTGCTTTAGCTAACTGCAGTGAACTTGCATGGCGATTTTCTTCAACCCTCCTCATCAGAAGACGCTCCTGTCGAGATGTTAACTTCTGTGGATGGCCTGGACGTCTCTGTAAGATGGTTGCATTTCCATCTTTCTTAAATCTTTGGATCACTTTTGCTACAGTATCTTGACTGATATGTAAAGCTTTGCTGATCTTCTTGTAGCCCTCACCTTTTTTGTGTAAAGTAATGATTTCCTTTCTCAGATTTTTTGACATATCTCTTCCATGTGGAGCCATTGCTGACAGCATGAAATGAGAAGGGCTTTTCTTTGTTAAGTAATGTCCTTTTATAGTCACCTGTCTGCTGGACACCTTTTAAATGAATTATTAGACTCAACTTTAGTTGAATGCCTGTTAATTAGAATTTTGTAGTCTTAAGTGTGGCTTTTCTCCTAAGACTATAATTGGGGTGTACTCATTTTTGCAACATGGGCTTGAATGAATTTGTTAGGAAAAACACTTTTTTGTGTACGCAAATTAACAAATCTTGTTAGCAATCAATGGCCCACATTTGTGGGAGTATTTTGTAGTACAGTATCTCATAGAAAATGTTGATACTGACAGGAAACTAAAGGTTTTCTGACAAATGTAGTGGGGTGTACTCATTTATGCTGAGCACTATATATATATATATATATATATATATATATATATATATATATTATATATATATATATATATATATATATATAATTTTTGGTATCATTCTCTTCAGAATTTATCAAACTTTAATGTGATGTTGTTAGATTTTCAGATTTTTATTCCGTTTTTAAATTATAAACTAAAATATCAAGTTGTGATTTTTAATATCAAGAAAGTTGTGGTTTTTATTTTTGATCAAGTAAACTTTCTTTCACAGGAACAAACTATTAAAAAAATCTATTCATAACACCAATGTTTGTATTTAGGTGATTTAGTTAGCTGAAGGGCGCGTTACGATGACCCATTGCATACCACGTTAGTTTTTTTCCTGTTATTTAAATGAGTCATTTTTAAAAAAACAAGTTTTTATCTATAAGAATATCAGTTAAAACAAATGGATCGTTTATTTAGTCTCTTAAAAAATACTCATTGAGCATAGTGGACCTCAGTTTAACGGGAATACTCCAATCGGTAAGAGAGTAAATATTTTATTCTCATTTCATGATTTTTACTCTGTTAAATGATAATTAATTTTTCTTGTTAATATTTATAAAATTTCTTGATTTTGACTCCAATAAAGAATCATTATTCTTTTGTACATTTACAGATTTTACTAATATTCTGGCCACAACTGGGAGTCCCCCTCGTTTATATATAATTATAGAAAACTAGAAAATACACTAATTTTCACAAATGTAACACTGTATTACAGGAAATATTAATATGATAACTGCTTCTATTGCAATATTTCAACAAAATAAATAGAATCTGTATCAAAAGCTTGTTGATTTACATTTCAATTTACTTTTGCACAGGTCTTTGTATTTTTTTGATTGAATGCAATGTTGGACCCAACCCTGGGTGGGACACCAGTATGTATACTGGATGTTTTCAATAAATTAACACGTAGTCTGTTGGAATGAATATAAACATGTAGCTTAAATTTTGGATGTTTGTGTTCTTTTTTTATTTTTTTTTTAGCAAGTTCTTGTGGCAAACCTGCCTGATATTCACGTGGACACTTTTATTTCTTTACTTATCCTTACCAAGGTAAATGAGACATTTATTTTAAAAGTCCCTGTGGCTAACTGAAGACTTGGTTCATTATGAACAAAATAATTTACAAAAGAAAGTGTCTTCTGAAAACACTTCAACAGTACCTTTCGAAGATAGGTAACAGAATTATTAAAAAATAATTGCAAAATCACTCATAACCCATTAACAGTTGTTTTTGCTGTACTCTCACATAGGCTTAAAGTAGAGAAGGGCAAAGTGATTGTAATTTCCTTTACCACACTACTAGCAAGCAGACAAATCTTGCTCACCTGAAAGAATCCCAGTTCACCTGTTATAAGACAGTGTGTAACTGATGTTCTGTGCTATTTGAAACTGGAAAAAATGTAATTCTCACTTAGAGGATGTGTTCAAAACATTATTAAAATATGGCAAGATGTAATTAATCAAATCTTCGAATAAGCATTTATATCAGGGAAAAGGACATTCATTTCTTGTTTTTATAGATTTGTCCATGCTGTTGGCTCTGCTTTTGAGGTTTGTTAAGTTTAACTGGATTGTATGTAATGTTATTTTCTTCAAATCTATAAAATAAATAAATTAAAAAATATCTGTTATCTCTCACCCTACATAGTAACTTCAGCATCTCTCCTCTGTATCGCATGTGTATTAATGTCTGTGTGCTGGTGCTCTTTCTCTTGGCACATGTCTGTGTAAAGCCTGCTTTTCAGACTCTGTCATTATTTCTGGGGTAATTTTCTAACCTCATGTCTGATTTTATACTTTCCATCTTTGAAGGGGACTCACTCAGCATGCGTCTTCTGTCCTCCTCATGCGTCTCACACTTGCACTTCCTCTTTCTTTGCATCACTAAAGCTAAACTGATCAATCAGATTGCACTGAGGGACTAGACACCTTAGTGTTTTTATAATATATATTAGATACAGTAGATACATTCATTAACCTCCTAGAATAGTCTAGGAATGTAATTTGGTGATTTGTTTGGTTATCTAAGCAGCACCACTTCTATAACGCCCAAAGCACAAAGTACCTTTTGAATTTTTTTGCTACTAATAGGAGGATACTGAATTCTTCATATAGTTAAAGTCTGAAAAATGCAAGTTTAGAGAACATTAGAACAATCTAGACGAGAACAGGCCATTGAGCCCAACAAAGCTCGCCATTCCTATCCACTTTATTCTTCCAAAAAAACGTTGAGTTTTGAAAGTCCCTAAAGTCTTACTTTGTACCACACTACTTGGTAGCTTATTTCAAGTGTCTAACGTCTAAAGAAAAACCTCCTAATGTTTCTGAGAAATTTACTCTTTACAAGTTTCCAACTGTGTCCCTATGCTCTTGATGAACGCATTCCAAAATAACAGTCTTGATCCACCATATTAATTCCCTTCATAATTTTAAACACTTCAATCATGTCACCTCTTAATCTTCTTTTGCTTAAACTGAAGTGTACACCCATTTCCACGCTCAGAATGCGATGCATAAAAACTAAACTTGGCGTAAAATCACACACATTTTCACGGCAGCTCAATCCCTGCCATATGCAAGTTCTCTGCTCGGTTTTGCAAATTGGCGGCACCCAGCATCAAAGCAGTACTTTTGTTCCAGTGTGGTTTCCCTTTCTGTTTTAGATCCACATCCCTGACGCGGCTTTATCAATTACACTGAAATTAACTGCATATTGTTTATTAGTTTAAGGCATCTGATTATAATTAACCTATAACAATATAATGGTCCACGGAATGGCCAAACTATTCCAAATACCATAGCTGCTTTAGTGTTGTTACTCTCAAGTATTTATCCGACTGTATCTGAGTGTGGAGTCACAGTTCTACAGCAGCTGATCGGAAAGAGAATTATTGGTATACAGCATCAAGCTACCGCTGCCTCAGCCATGCGCAAACTCTATTGAACTGCTCTCATACGGCAAAGGCTTCAAAGCCTTTCCTGTAGGGACATTGCGGTTCAAAAACAGTTTCATCCCAAGAGCTATAAACGCACTCAATCAGTCCATCAAGTGCTCCTTGTAGAACTGTTTCTGCTTATAAGTACAATTACCTCACTGTAAACTTGTGATACAGCTATAATAATGCACAACCAGAGCCACTTTATAAAGCGCATATTTACATATGATGACGATATCATTTTTAAGATGAAATGCAGCAAAGTATGTTTATTATACAGATAAAATGTTAACAACATTTAAATAGATATTTCAATGTTCCTTAAAAGGTTTGAAGAATCTGCGTTACAGAAGTTTCATCCCAAGAGCTATAAACACACTCAATCAGTCCATCAAGTGCTCCTTGTAGAACTGTTTTTACTTATAAGTACAATTACCTCACTGTAAACTTGTGATACAGCTATAATAATGCACAACCTGAACCACTTTATAAAGCACATATTTACATATGATGATGATATCATTTTTAAGATGAAATGCAGCAAAATATTTTTATTATACAGATAAAATGTTAACAACATTTAAATAGATATTTCAATGTTCCATAAAAGTTTTGAAGAATCTGCGTTACAGATGGCTTGACATCTATTACAGAGCTGATTGTGTGGTGATTGGGTACTTGGAGAAAGAAAAGGAAGGACAGGAATTTGGGTTTAGTATATTTGAAAGAGACCGCACTGCTGCAATAAATTATTTCATCAAAGGTCGCGCATGGCGCAGCAAACATCCTGCGGAAGACAGGAACAATCTCTGGATGGGGCGCCAGTTCTTCACTATCACTGCGCCACCATGTTCCCATGTTTAATAACATGCTTTAACTCCTATCATCATAAAAATGATATCAAGTGTACATCACAGTATTTAAATTATTCAGAGAGCTGCAATATCACAAATGTAATGGATTCTGTGTCGGGTGGGAGGAAGAGAAAGCCCGTTTAAGAAGCACGTAGTGATTCACATGCATAGAAGAACACATACAATACAAAGCATTTAACATGCTACTTTAGTTATGATGGTGTTTGAGAAACTAGTAAATGAAAGATTTTAAGATGAAGTTTATGATGTTCTACTTTAATGACAAAATAAACTACGTGATTAAAGTGGAAATTTCAAGATTAAAGTTTCGTGTTTTTTTCCCACTGAATGCCTATTTTTTTTTCTCTGTACCCTAATAAGCTTCCATATGACTCTCAGATGGTGGGCTATGACTCACCTTTTCACAGCGACTTTGATATCTGACAACTTCTTTATTTCGGCACTTTGCGACTTTGTGAACTTGAGCTTTCGAGTTTCTCTGACACTCTATGTCACTCAATCAACTTCCTTTTGTTGTTTATACCACTGTTTAAACCAACAAATAGTACATTTTTCCTTGCCCCCACTTGGTATTCGCTGAAATTCTTCTGTTTTCTTTTCCCCCGGGCTTTTGCCATTGTCTTTTCACAGAATGCTGAGTTTAAGGGCTATTTATATTGATTTGCATATTAATAATAATAATAATACATTTTATTTATATAGCGCCTTTCCCATGCTCAAGGCACTTACAGAATATAAGAAAGAACGGCAGGGTATACAGTATATGGCATTGTACAAACCAAATAAATAAATAAAGAATATTACGACAGTGAATTCAGAGAAAAAAAGAAAAAAAGCATAACAGACAACATAATTGATGGTCTAGCACACACACACAGGTTACATG
Organism: Polypterus senegalus; assembly: GCF_016835505.1. NCBI lineage: Eukaryota > Metazoa > Chordata > Cladistia > Polypteriformes > Polypteridae > Polypterus > Polypterus senegalus. The sequence continues at coordinate 173,928,427 of NC_053156.1, forward strand.
AGCATCTTGACAGAGAGATAAACTGAGAGAATTGTAATGAAGTCAGGTAGAGCTAAAAGCCTTCCTGAACAGATGAGTTTTAAGTTGTTTTTTAAAAGAATTCATGGAGTCAGCTGATCTGATTAATTTCGGTAGGTCATTCCAGAGTCTGGGCGCTATACAGCTGAAGGCCCTGTCACCCATGAAGTGTAGATTAGTGTGCGGCACAACATGATTGCTAGAATCAGAGGACCTTAGTGGGCGGGCAGGCACATAGTGATGGAGGAGGTCACTGATTTAGTTTGGCGCGAGGTTATTTAAGGCTTTGTAGATTATTAGTAGGATTTTATATTCGGTTCTCTAAGACACAGGGAGCCAGTGAAGACGGAGCAGGATTGGTGTTATGTACTCAACTGCTGCTGGTTCGAGTGAGGACTCTTGCAGCTGAGTTTTGAATAAGCTGGAGCTGTGATATAAGATTAGAAGGGGCACCTGCCAGCAGTGAGTTGGTATTTGCTGAAATTCTTCTATTCCTTGATATTCAAAGAAGCGTAATTCTGAGAGGAGTTGGGGAGTGGTGGCAGGCGCGTGCACATGTGTTACTTTTCACGCTGACCGGGATTTATGTAGCAGGAGAACATGGAAGTTGGCGTACGCACAGAGTAATGCATCAGTATTTTTTTGTGCGTACGCACATTTCCACTTTTGTCTGTACGCCATATTTTAGTGTGAATTTTACACACAGCATTATGCATGAGTCCCCTGGAATCATACCAGTCATTCTTCTCTAGATATTTTCTAGTGCTGCTCTGTCTTTTATATAACTTGGACACCAAACCTCCAAATCATTTATCTAAAACTTTTATAATGTTATTTAGCAAGGTTTCCATTTGCTGTTTCACTGACTGTAGTTTAGGTTGCCATAACCGTTTCTACTATGCTTCATGTCCATGACTATTTTATTACTAAAATAGTCTTATTTACTTATTATCAAAGAACCTTGATATGCTCAAAGAATCTTTCGGTTGCATTCACCTTTTCTGCAATATTTCTCTCTGTCATTTTACCATTCTTATTATCCTTATTAACCATTCTGGTCATGCTCTCATAAACAATTGTAGAGCAGTGATGCAGGCCAAAGTGGACAAAGTAGTCAACTTAGCTGACTTCACTAGAAAAAGCTCAGATTGCTGTGTTCAGAACCAGGATCAGTTCTGCCAAGGTTGGGAGTTCACCTATTAGCTCAGGCTGATGAGACTGTTTGCTCTAACATTCCTCGTAATCGCTTATTTAATTCTTTAAAAGGCCCCCAAACAGAAATGAGATGTGAAGTGAGCCAAAGATGCCCAGCTAAGTTGGGGTCAAAAACTAAAAGTAGAAGCTGATTCTTGTTGGTAATTAAAGCTGTTGTTTAATTACAAGGCTTGATGGTGCTCATATTTTGCCACACCAGACATTTCCAAAACTATTGATTTTCTTTTTCAAGCGCACCATCAAAAATGTTTAAAATATTACAGAGACCTTCACCTTCACCTTATTGTATATTGTACTAGCAGAATACCTGCGCTTCGCAGCAGAGAATAGATATCTACATATACACACATATATATATATATATATACATACCTATCTACATCATATATACACACACATACATACATACACACACACAAATTATGTGTATGTGTGTATGTATGTATGTATGTATGTATGTGTTGTGTGTGTGTGTGTGTGTGTGTATATATATATATATATAATCTAGATAGGGGTGTGTGTGTATATATATATATATATATATACATACATACATATATATACACATACATATACTTGTGTGTATGTTTGTATGTGTCTATATGTGTGTGTATAGCTTTGGTCACTGAGTGCAAGGGAAAAATAATAAAATATAGTCTATAAGTTATTAAACAGTAAAACATTAACGTTTTAAGAAGTACAGGTACATTGAGCATTACTGGAGTGTTTTGGGTAAACTACATTTTAAAGACTGTGTAACACAACAGGTAAGTAACTAACAGCAGCTAAAATGTATATGGATCATCTCTCGGTAGTAGATCCCTTTTGAAAGGCGCTACACGACGGCTGTGGTATAGAAATTACATTTTCTATGTGAACGTTCAAATTTGTGCCTCTGGTAATGTGCCTTACCGGCAATTAAAGAAAATTATTTTTGTGTCCTCTGCAGTGTTAAGAGAAAAAGGCTTTGGTTTGGGATAAAAGGAAAAAGGTGTAAAGAAAGGAAAGTTGCCTTTTTCTTTTATATAGTATAGAGATGTGTTCGCTGACGTTATGATGCCTTTTGGGGACAGTTGCGGTGGGTCTTGTGTAGACTGGTGAGGCGTCCCGCCATTAATCGGCTGTGATGGCACTGTCAGTCCTCCACTCGTGTGCGTGTCTTCATAATCCGAGCTGAGGACCTCATAATCAAATACGTGCAAAAGAAAGTGTGAATCGCCTTAATATTATTTTGCCATGGTGTAGAAAAGGGGTCCCGTGTTTGCACTTGTCTGGGCTATAGCGCAGGGGGAGGATGAAAAAAATTAAAAGTGCTCACTTTGACTTAAGGCAGAAGCGCAGTCAGCGTCTCAAAGGCCGGCACAGCTATGCACAGCTGGCTGCTCGACTTTTGCTGGGCAGGAGACCCCAGTTTTTGCAGACACGTTCATGATATCAAAAGTCTCAGCGCTCTTTGGAGGTCATTCATATATATATATATATAGCAAAATACCCGCGCCTCGCAGCGGAGAAGTAGTGTGTTAAAGAAGTAATGAAAAGAAAAGGAAACATTTTAATAATAACGTAACATGATTGACATTGTCATGAGTGTTGCTGTCATATATATGCCTGCCTAAATAAGTCACCCTCGCTTTGCTCTTACTTTTTACCGTTCATTTAATCATGGCTAGTGGCGGAAAAATTATAAAATGGAAGGAGGATGGCTTTACCAAAACAATTATTGATGGCTTAATCGATTATTCATAAAGCTTGAATTGGTGATCTGTTTTTCTGTGTTAACCTCATATTTTTTCATACTTCTTCTCAAACTAAGGTGGTGCGAGGGTAAAATGAATCGGGATGCGCTGATCAATGTAATCGGTGTACCAGGAAATCATGCATTGACAAAAGCTCCCTTTGCTTGTAATGCAAAGTGTGATTAAATGCATTATTTTTAACGTTATGGAGCACATGCATCGAAGCTTCTCAGCTGTGCTTGTGCTAAGAAAAGGAAAGATTTTAAAAATAACGTAACACGATTGTCAATGTAACCTTTTGTAAGTAGTGCCTGGAGGATTCAGTGTGGAGAAACTCTAGAGACAGCGTGTGTATTAACTTGTGGATTTTTCTGTGAGTATTTGGTGGCAGTGTGACGGTTGCTTCGAAGACGGCGTTAGCTGAGCTCAGTTCAGAGCGAAATGAGGTAAATGGGAGGGGAGATGATGACGTGACTCCCCCACCCGCCTTAACTGTCAATCCCCCACAAACACAGTCTCTCAAAATTTGCATAAGCACACCCCTTCACCTACAATTTTAACTTAGTTACAAAGTGATCAAAACTCTAGTTTATATCCTGCGTCCTCTCATTAAACTTGTATCCCGCATTACCTGTGGGCATGTGAAACGCCAGCGGTAGCCTGTCTATGAACTTAATTTAAAGTTTAGGTTTACACCTTGCTTTCTTTCCGAGGTAGCAGCACTCATGAATATGGTAGTATATGTCACTCGCTCGCTTCTTATTGTTTCGCTGCCTTCTCAATTATATAATGCATGTTTTCTTAAGTGCTTTTTGGAGGTCTTCCTGGTTTTCTACGCACTGCGTTGACAGTCAGTTCACGTGATTACGTGGGAGGCGTGATGATGTCACACGAAACTCCGCCCCCCCACGTCATTCCAGCTCAACTCCATTACAGTTAATGGAGAAAAATACCTTCCAGTTATGACCATTAGGCGTAGAATTTTGAAATGAAACCTGCCCAACTTTTGTAAGTAAGCTGTAAGGAATGAGCCTGCCAAATTTCAGCCTTCTACCTACACGGGAAGTTGGAAAATTAGTGGTGAGTGAGTGAGTGAGTGAGTGAGTGAGTGAGGGCTTTGCCTTTTATTAGTATAGATGGTGGACACTGGTTAGCTGGTCAATGTGTTAGCTCACATTTTATTTTATTATTGTTTGGCTTCTAATTGAAAGTAAAAATCAAAGATTTTGAGTTTTAAATAGCAAGTCAGTTAAAATTAATGCAAAGGTAATTAGTAGCAGAAATTAGTCACTTATTAAGAAAGTAATGAGAACATAAACCCGTGGTCAATATAGCCTGTCCACCCTTCCTTATTCAGATGTTTTTGGGTTGTTTTTTTTTTTTTGCAGCTTCTTCTTTTAGCTCCAAACTCCTTATTTATCAACTGCGATACTCTTTTTAATTTCACTACTCCCAGTGTATCTGCTCAAATTATACTCTACTAAAGTTCAACTTAATTTTATGTTTTGAATATGATCTGCCAAAACACTGTGAAATGTGTTTTACAATATTATCATTACCAGATCCTAATAGTTAATTTACCTATACACCCTAAATTTTGTTTGTTACAATATACTAAATCTAAACTAACTTCTCCTTTCATTGCCGATTTAACATACTGTGTTAAAAACAGTCAGTGACTTCATCTATGAAAATCTTCTCATGCTGCACTATTTGTAGGGTAAGTATTTGGCTAATTAAAGTCTATACCCCACTATGAAAGATGCATATTGAAGCCAATATCTGCACTGATGATTTATAACACGGTCTCAATATCGGGCCTCTATCTGTAATGCTTTCTAGGCAGATTGAGACATCCTCCCTATTGAAGAATTCAATGCATTCAGATTCTGCTTTACATACTATACATAGCATCTCCCCCACATTTTCAGTTTTGCCTATAAATAATTTGTGACCATCTGTGTTATAGTCATCACCATACTTCAGAAGTGGCCAGGTTTCTGTCATCTGTATAGTATCATAATTATGTGTAGGTACATATAACTATTCTTGGTACTCCTAAGCAATTTTTAATATTTTACTTATTTTACTTTGGATTTTTACCTGTAGGGTAGAACTTTCAGTTATATTGTATATGTTTATATTATTACTGTCTGTCCATCTTTGAGGTGCCTTAAACCTGGCCTGCTCTAAACTTGCCCTAGTTTTAAATATTCCACTCTAGCTAGCCATTTTAGATTCATTCAGGTTTGAGTCAGACATTCTACAATTTTCCTTTCTATTAAGTAAAATTTCAGGCAGGGTTGGTATATAACAAAGTAGTTTTTGTAGCTATATAATATTGACACAATGAAGACAAGAATCAGGTTTTTTCTTTTTGTGCCGTGTACAGGTATAGAAAATTCTGTAACATTTGTGGTGCACCCCCACATCATTTATAATGACACTGTCTCTAGGTCTCTATCTCTCTCTGGATTTTACAAAATGTCTAATGTCACACATCAATGCCACTCAGTGTTCATTTCATATCTCTGAATTTCATAAAACACCTGAATTTGTGTGCAAGTATATTATTTTCACATGTGAATATGTTAGACGTTTATGAGGTATTTTGTATCTCAAAACTATATAACATTTGGTCAGAAATTCTGAATATTAATAAGTTCTTGCTAGTTATGTTTTTCTAAACTTTTCTGGAACTTTTCCATTAGGTTCACATTAATGAAGAAGTTCGGCTTGTTGCTGTAATTACATTAATAGAAAGAGAAGCAGCAGTAGTGCCACGGGGAGCCTACATTAAGGATTCACAAGGCTTTATAACAGTAAATAGAATGTTTGAAGGTATGGTACAGTATGGAGCAATATCAAATTTCATTGAATTCACATGAAAATTACCTTCATTTAATGTTATTTAGTTTGTAGCCAAATAGCATCTATAGGCAATATTGCATTCTGAAGTATTTACTAATATTACCTTTTTCACTTGTTGCTTTCACCCAATGTGTACAATATTTAACCATCCAACCTGTCGGGATGCAGCCAGTTTTATCTACGAAAAAGCAAAACAACACAAGAAGATAGTGTCCCCTCTCATTTGTCATATTCCATATTTTGGTTGTTTGGTTTGCTTGTTTGGTTAGCAAATAGCTAAGCTGACCCAGTATCTCACCCATATACTTTTTAAATGTTTTCAAAGTTTCTGCTTCTACTTTTGGGTAGTTTGTTCCAATTCCGACAACTTTTTGCATGAATTAATTCCTGGTTTAGTCTTAAATGTACTTCCGCTTAAGTTCCACTGGTGTCCTTAAGTACAAGGGTTACTGTTTAGCTGAAAGAATTCTGTTGAATACATTTTCTTGAGTTAGGTCTCCATTAGCCTCCACTGCTTGAAGCTAGACAGGTTAAACACCCTGAATCTGCCGGACTATGTCATGTCCTTTAGTCCTGGGATGCACTTGATTGCTCTCCTCTGCACAGCTTCAATTGCTGCTGTATATTTTATTGTAGTCTGGTGACCAGAGCTGCACACGATACTCCAGATATTGTCTCACTAATGCAATATAGTTAGAGCATATGTGATTTATATGCATATTTATATGTTTAAAATATAGCCTAAAATTTAATTTTATATAAAATATGAGGAAAAGGCCAAAATCAAACTTTACCACCCTAAAAGTACAGGAGCTAAACCTACCATAATCATAATCTTAATACAAACATGGACCCTGAAACTAACAGGATTATTTCCACAGGAGGTCCATGCTGGGATGACTATCACTTTATTATACATTTTTGCAGTGAAATAAAGAAAAAACAGTCAATGATTGAATATGTTTATGGAAATGCCTACTAAATCTCCCATTGACACAAATGTACATAGAATGCTTTACACACATTGCTGGCATCAAAAAAAGCCCATGCTGAACTTCAAATCACTAGCTTCATGGTGGCTGTTCTGCCAATGTAAGTGTAAAGTAGTGGGGTTGCATTTAGAAATAGGATTAGATAGTCTAAGGACAAGGGTCAGATAAATACTGGTTTAACATTTGACCTCACTGACCTGCAGTCCTCAGAAAATGAACCACATCCTCTTCTGGAATATTTCTAGAAGGACCCTGAATATCCCAGTCAGTCCCAGGTTAAAGCCACCATACAGGCTTCTCATCCACAGAGTGAAAGGTGCGAGTTAACTTTTATCTGAAAGGAATGTGTGGGCAGATCTAGTTGTACTAGATCTTCACAATGAAGTCTGACTTTTGGAACTACACTTCAGTCCTGCAAGGCAAATGTAGGAGATGGAAATTTAGCTAAACACATTCCTGCGGACATCATCAGCTCTTGAATCAAACCTATTTATCCGAGGGTGAATTCTCTCTTACCCTTGAGTTGGTCTTTGTGGGTGTTGTACAGTAGGAATTTGTACTAATGTATGCAAAGTTCTATGTAAAGTTTGCTGACAAAGACTAACCACCTACTGAAAATCAGGGAACGATACATGGTATAACTACAACTTTTCCATGAATACCCTTTCTGTAAGACAATTAGCTCAAGGACAAAAGATGTTACGTGAGATTTATGAGATGGTAAATCTTTCTTTTTTTAGGTTTGTCAATGAATGAAGCAAAGAAGTTAGAATCGTATCTTCACTTTTCCAATCCAGTTAACAAAGTGAAGAGATCACTTTTGTTGAAAGCAGATTACGATCCATCGATTGACTTCCTAAATTCATTAGAGGATGATAAACCTAAAGGTAACACAATTAAATAATAACAAAAAGGGATCCATTAGGTTAACAAAATTTTCAGAACTGTAATATTTCATTCCAAGCAAGCAGTTTTCATTATATTTTAAATTAATGAATTGTTATTATAGACTACATTGTACCCTGACATCTACTGCACAAGTATGATTATTTTTTATAATTCAGCTAAAATATGCGGTTCTTTACATGTACAGTGCTTTATATTTGCAGTCACTGAATGAGTTTTATTAATTTACACATTGAAAATCATAAAACCTCTAATTTCACTGTAAATATATAAGCTTATTATGCTGATTGACAATACTAAGTTGTCTTATAGCTTGTGTAGTTGTTTCTGAGAGGTTTTTACCTGCAGCTTTCTGCTACCACACAATATTAAGATTCATTACAAGCATGCATCACTGTATTAATCCTAATCAAATTACAAGTGTAACTTTTCTTCCTACAGTAGTTTTAACACAGATTTAAAGAATAACTGCCCAGAAAATTAAACATAGTTGAACTGCATGGCTAAAGTTTTAGTAAAAATGAAACTAAAAGATGTCAAAGTCAAAACACTAAAGTAAAATCATCGTAAAAAACTTAAGTTATCACGCACACACCCAAACATTGTTTTAGACTGTATCCACAAACTGGGATAACCTGAAAGTGCACATCATTTTATACCATCTAGATGATGACGTTGCAAGCCCCACACTCCCAGTTATCAAAGCATAGCAAAGATGTAAGAATCTACATGTAGATGTGGTTTCTGTGTTTAACAAAGACACAAATACAATTCAATTGCTTTAAATTTAAGTCCAGTTCATTGGCAAACAAAACATCAAGTAGGAAGAAAGCAGACACAAAAAAAATTAAAAGGAGTGAGAAAAAATTAAAAAACCAAATGTCATACCAACCCTTTGACTATCTCAGGAGAGTTCTCTACATGTTTCTCAGTATTCATTAAATATATTTCTCATGTTCATCTTGTATTAGTGAGCTTTTTCCTTTTGTCCATTCTGTTTTCAAACATCACCACACTAAACAGCGAAGTTCTCTGAATTTTAAATCCAACTTTGCCCCATCAATTTAGAATTTGCACAGCATAATTATACATAAATTTCAATGAGGAATATGTGACTAAGGATGTTTATTACAATTTATTATTAAAGTGTGAGTGGAAGGAGGGTCTGCAATTCCATTGCTCATTCACATCTAATCCAATTCCGTTTTAGTTCATGGGAGTGCTTTCCAGTAGTGATTTATTTAACAATATTATAGTGAAAATACGTGTTTGACACATTGTGAGCATACGACTGGATGACTTCACATATTGATTACAAAACACAAGCAGTATTGAGATTTTTTCATTGAGATCTTGATATTGTTCGCTGTTGTCCAATGTTGGTCAACTTTTATCTCCATTCTGCTTGAAAATGTGAGATTAACAATTTTTCTCTGCCACCACAACAAAGTGCATGGGTAAGTAACATAAGTCATAATTTTTATGTGGAGTGTTCTTTTAATCTTACCCATCTGCTACCCCTCCCCAGGTTATAGAGAATGACAGTATGAAATCCAAAAAAATCATTGATACACGTTTTGTGATTTCACATCTTTAGCATTTAGTTCACTGGCTTCTGTGCACTGGCTAGATGTAGATAGTGAAGAATCCACTATGACTTCTATGTCCTTATATGGTGTACTTTCATGTTCCTGTTTTCTGTGGTAAAGCGGGTGCACAGCTCATGTCAAAAAGACCACTTTTTAAATAAATAATTGCCGCACGTGTGGCTGAAGTGGTTCCTGGGGTGACTTTTGATGCGGCCGATCCTTGCTTAAGTGCACAGGTGAGGAGTCATCCACATCTGTTATTGTTCCCGGGGGCTGCTGATTGCCACAGCTGATCCACGTCCCCATAATAAATAGAAGCGCGAGGTGGCTAGGAGGGGGAAAAAGAGAAAAAACAGACAGAGGTTGCAGGAGAGGAAGAAAGCAGGAAGCAGGGAGAAGAAAGCCGGTGTGTGAGAGTGAGCGAGCGCAAACTTGGCGAGGTATGCAGGCAGCTGGGAGAGGCAAGCCTGAGTGTGGTGTTTGGCCGGCACCCGAGGGCCGATGATCATGGTCGCTCCTGCTGAGTGCTTGTTGGGAGCAGGTGTGACCGGGAGAAGGTTGGCTCGCCACAGCGAAGGCAGTGGGAGTCAGAGATTTGGAGTAGAATCCCCAGTGTGAGTGTCCTGGCTGTTGAGGGAAACCAAGTCTTGGTCTGGCAGGGGCTGAATGAAGCCAGAGATCAGGTGGCCACCAGACCAGTCGAGCAGTAGAAGGTCAGCTGCTTGTGGAGTGCATAGCCTAGATGGGAGTCACTAGTAAAAGAAGGAACCATGCTTTGTGTTTTTAAAGAGACTGCTTCCAGTCATTGTTTTAAACTTGTTGTTTTAAAAAGGTTTTTTTTTTCCTAATGGATTTTAACCTCCACTACTTCACTCATTTTAATGGATTATTTAGTTATGATGTATTTTTGAAGCACTGCACTATTTATTTGAACACTTTGAATGTTGTTGTTTCAATTAAATGACACTTTTCACTTTTTGCACCATCCCCTTGCTCCATTTATTGTGCTTCACTTCCAAGCTCATCGGTGACATTACCGACAGTGTCGGGGTTCAAGGGCTCCCAGAAGCCAGACGGGAGCATGGAGCGAACCCACATCGTCACACCCTCCCATTTGTGCATCCTAATCAAACATTTTATGTCTTCTGTATAATGCCTTTTTAGTCCATGTACAGTTTGATTACATCTGTCATGTAACCTGCGTAAGTAATATCTGGATATGTAACTAGCTTGTTATTCAAAATGTTTACATATTACATAAGTTTACATACCCTGGCAGAATTTGTGAAATTTTGGCCATTGTTATTATCACATAATTGTGTGTGCTCTCGATAACTGAAATCACCTAAAAGGGCCCCATCAAAAATTAACATACCCTTGAATATTGGGGCTGATAATATACACACAAGTTGACACAAACAGGTTCAAATTAAGGGTGATTAAGGGAAAGTGTCCACGCCTGTAACTTTTTTGATTGTAATCAGTGTCTGTGTATAAATTTAAATTTATGCAGTGCTGTACTGACTTTGCTGGATACCAAACCATGGGGAAAGTAAAAGAACTGTCAAAGGACCTAAAAGAAAAGGTTGTTTATTTGTATAAGATCAGTAAAAGGATATGAAAAGATATCAGGTGATCTGAAAATGCCTGTCAGTAGTGTTCAGACTCTTATTAAAAGAAATTGGAAAGTTAGTAGTTCTGTTGTTACTAAGCCATAGTCGGGTAGACCAACCAATTTATCAGCCACAACTGCCAGAATCATTTGTCGAGCTGCCAAAGAAAACCCACAAGCCACTTCATCAGATATACAGTCTTCTCTGCAAACAAATAGTGTTGCTGTTTCAAGATGCACAATAAGGAGGTACTTGAAAAAAATGGGTTGCGCGATCGAATTGCAAGAAAAAAAGCCTTTCCTGTGCCAATGCCACAAAATAGCCCACTTACAATATGCAATACAGAATCTAGACAAGCCTCAAAACTTCTAGTCACAAACATAAACACTGTGTTTGTAGAAGATTCAACAAGGTCTATGACGAAATGTACAACTACTGTGAAGCATGGAGGTTCATCTCTGGTGTTCAGGGGGTAAATGTGAGCTTCAGCTGCACAGGTAACTTAGTGAAAATTGATGGCAAGATGAATGCAGCATATTACTATAAAATATTGGTGAACAACTTGCATTCATCAGTCTGGAAGCTGCAAATGGTACACACTAGGATCTTCCAACAAGACAGTGATCCAAAACACAAGGTCAGGTTGACCCTCCTGTGTCTACAGCAGAAAATAGGGAGGTGCTGGAGTGGCCATCAGAGTCTCCTGACCTCAATTTATTAAGCCACTTTGAGGAGATCTCAAACATACAGTTCATTCAAGGTAACCCAAGAATTTATGGGACCTGGAGGCTTTTTGTCAAGAGGAATGGGCAGCTCTATGACCTGAGAAAATCAATGACCTCATCCACAATTATCACAAAAGACTGCATACCATCATTGATACTAATGGGGGCAATAAACAGCAGTAAGAACTAAGGGTATGCACACTTTTGAACAGGAACCATCGCCTTGTTTTCCTTATTATTATGTTTTGTTTAATGGTTGTGCTGTTCTGATGCCTTATAGTTTAACTTGGATTCCATTAAAAGTAAACACAGTGACAGATGAATGAAAAAGTGAGAATACTGGTGCAAAGGCGGCATGCATATACAGATCAGATTGTCTACTAACATTATCCTTTCTTCTGTACTGCCATTATGATAAATTCTATCTATCTATCTATCTATCTATCTATCTATCTATCTATCTATCTATCTATCTGTCTGTCTGTCTGTCTGTCTGTCTGTCTGTCTGTCTGTTTATTCTGAGGGACCACATACAAAAACCCTTTGCTTCCAGAAATTAGGTCAATTTGGTACCCATTTACATAATGCAGCCTGAATCCTCATTTCTCTTAGTTTGATCACTAACTTCTCATATAGTATCTTTCAAGATAAGTAGCATCATATGATTGTATGCTTTTCTTGATTCCTCATAGAATTCCAGTATATTAGTGAAACACGTTTTTCACTGTATAAACACACACTAAATATTCACTAATATACTGTACCTGCTTTTGTTATGTAATACTTAAATCTTTTTCGTTGCTAATTGCTTCCATTAATTTACTCCTTAAAAATGTTGCATGTGCGGGTTTTTAGTTACTTTGCTAGAAATTGGACAATATTTCCTAAATTCCAGTCCTTAGGAATTTCCCCAGTATACAGTAATCTCTGAAAAGTACTTGTCAAGTTGTACTCACGAATTTCTTTAAGCACACTAGGACAACTCTAGGATAGGACATATTTGTAAATTATAATGATGCTAAAGAAATTAAAGGGATGTTTTAAAAATATTGATGGGTATTTAGAATCCCTTTCACACCAGTAATCCCAGTATATCATGCCTGTTTTGTCAAGATCTAGTGTTTTTAGCCTAACCACATTCATTAGTATTAATGTCTTCTTTATTGTAGGAACATGGATATTGCAATTTCAGAAAGGAAACAGTGTGGTGTTGCTCAGAAGTTTACTCTGGCTTGGACTCAGTTTTTATCACTATCTTTCAACTATAAATCATGGATATGTATATGTAGGGACAGGACAAAAAAACTTAGACTTTCCATTTATGTTCTAGATATATGTGGAAAATATGGATTTTAAGATTTAAAGTTGTCAAATTTTTTAGACATGAGGAGCAGCAGAACATATAATAGCCAAGATCCAACCATCATGTGGGATACCACCAATCACAGAGGATACAAAAGCACAGATAGTGCTCAGGCATCGACGCAAGTGGCAGCCTTTCCAGCAGCTCCATGTATGACTTTATCTTTCTATCTTTTTCTATATTTTTCTCTGTTTCACTGATCACTCCTACCACTTTCTTTTATGTGGACTCATTCCCTGGACACTTTTTACTACTTTTTACTACTTGGACATGGATTTTTACATGCAGAGACTCGCCTATTCAGGTAGTCATCTTCAAGTGCTGAGAACAAAGGCCCGTGCCAGTGTGGTTCCCTATTTACCCGACGAAGTAAGAAGGTCGTATTGCGGCAGCAGAGCCGGTGCTAAGCTAAAAGCCAAGCGGCTAGCGCGAAAGTGGCAATACAAGCCTTCGGTGCCATCTGTGATCCTGGGAAATGTTAACTCACTACCAAATAAGATTGACGAACTGGCTGGGCTTGTGAAAAATGTCAGGACCTACAGAGAATGCAGTTTGTTGTGTTTTTGTGAAATGTGGCTAACAACTAGCATCCCAGATGCTAACGTGGAGCTACCCGGGTTTAGCACAGTTAGAGCGGACAGAGATGCAAATACCTGCGGGAAATGGAAAGGAGGAGGACTCGCTCTCTATGTGAATACAAGGTGGTGTAACTCTGGACATGTAAACGTTAAAATCTCCACTTGCTGCAGGGACATCGAACTGTTGGCCGTAAGTCTGCGTCCCTACTACTTGCCCAGAGAGTTTGGACACATCATTGTTGTTATTATTTACATCCCTCCTCGGGCAGACGTGGAGATATGGGTGACATCATCCATTCCACTGTTGCTAAACTACAAACACAGCACCCCGAGGCGCTTGTGCTAATCGCTGGAGACTTTAACCATGTGATGCTGGACAAAACATTACCTGCCTTCTCCCAGTATGTGGATTGTAACACCCAGGGAAATAGGACTAATGACCTACTGTATGCAAACGGGCCTTTTGAACCAGTAGAAAGGGCTTTTAAAGGCGGTGATCAGCATGAGCTCAAGCGCGTGCAGTAGGAACTCCAAGTCCAGCTCAGGGCAGCAAAGGAGAGCAGTACAGGAGATAGCAGAAGTTACAGAATAATAGCATGAATGAAGTGAGGGATGGGATGAAAGTCATCACTGATTGCAGCTCGAAGAGGGGTGCCACCATCGAGAGAAACGTGGAGAGAGCAAACCAGATGAAAAACTTCTTTAACAGGTTTGACCACCCTAACCCACTCTCACCTCGGAGTACTGCACCCTCCACCCATCTTTCTGCTGATACCAGCATAGGAAAGAGTTTCCCCCCATCCACAATTACAGCAGCCCAGGTAAGCAGAGAGCTGAGGAGACTTCGTGCCAGCAAAGCAGTGGGTCCAGATGGAGTATCGCCACGACTGGTGAAGCTGTGCATTGGAGCTGGGGAGTCCTCTACAGAGCATCTTAAACCTGAGCCTGGAACAGGGGAGAGTCCCTAAGCTTTGGAAAACATCTTGCATCACGCCAGTCCCAATGGTATCACGTCCTAGTGAGCTGAATGACTTCCGGCCTGTCGCTCTGATGTCACATGTGATGAAAACCATGGAGTGGCTGCTGCATCACCACCTGAGGTCACAGGTCCGCCACGCCCTCTACCCTCTGCAGTTCGCATACAAGGAGAAGGTGGGAGCAGAGGATGCTATCTTCTATAAGCTACGCTGATCCCTCTTCCACTTGGACAGAGGCAGTGGTGCTGTAAGAATTATGTTTCTGGACTTCTCTAGCGCCTTCAGCACCATCCAATCTCTGGTCCTTAGAGACAAGCGGACAGAGATGGGAGTAGATTCATACCTGGTGGCATGGATCGTGGACTATCTTACAGACAGACCTCAGTATGTACGTCTCGGGAACTGCAGGTCTGACATTGTGGTCAGCAACACAGGAGCACCACAGGGGACTGTGCTTTCTCCGGTCCTGTTCAGCCTATATACATCAGACTTCCAATATGACTCGGAGTCCTGCCATGTGCAAAAGTTCGCTGACGACACTGTTATCGTAGTCAGCATCAGGAGTGGGCAGGAGGAGGAGTATAGGAACCTAATCAAGGACTTTGTTAAATGGTGCAACTCAAACCAACTATAACTGAACACCAGCAAAACCAAGGAGCTGGTGGTGGATTTTAGGAGGACCAGGCCCCTCATGGACCCTGTGATCATCAGAGGTGACTGTGTGCAGAGGGTGCAGACCTATAAATACCTGGGAGTGCAGCTGGATGATAAATTGGGCTGGATTGCCAATACTGATGCTCTGTGCAAGAGAGGACAGAGCCGACTATACTTCCTTAGAAGGCTGGCGTCTTTCAACATCTGCAATAAGATGCTGCAAATGTTCTATCAGACGGTTGTGGTGAGCGCCCTCTTCTATGCGGTGGTGTGCTGAGGAGGCAGCATAAAGAAAAGGGACGCCTCACGCCTGGACAAACTGGTGAAGAAGGCAGGCTCTATTGTAGGCACGGATCTGGACAGTTTGCAACGGGCACTGAGCAGGCGCCTGACAATCATGGAGAATTCACTGAACCACTAAACAGTATCATCTCCAGACAGAGGAGAACCTTCAGCGACAGACTGAATATCGTTCCTCCCTACACTTTGCGACACTTTAATTCCACCTGGTAAACGTTAACATTAAACAAAAGTATTGTCTGTTATACCTGCATTTTTATCACTCTTTAATTTAATATTGTTTTTTATCAGTATGCTGCTGCTGGTATATGTTAATTTCCCCTTGGGATTAATTAAGTATCTGTCTATCTAGATAGCCACTTCTTCACAGTCAGGAAGCTTTGGCTGGCCCATTAATCTAAAACTCATTCTTGCACTGTTGGAGTAAACCAAAATTTCAGAAGTAAATTCACAATAAAATTTCTTATCTGTCAACCTCAAAGCATACTTGTTAGCAAAACCGCAAGAAAAAATTTTCATAGAATCTTTTGATTATTCTAGAGGTGGTATTATACACTTCTGTGGGGAAGGAATTCTTTCTGTAGGCTCCTTTCACACAAGTGACTTAATTGGTCTTTTCACATTCCCACTGTAATGCCAAGTAGGATGAAAACTGTCTTATTAATTTGAGACAGACTTGGCCTGAATTGGAGTCAATATTTGTGTAATAATCATGAAAAAGCACTGTAATTGTATATGGTAGCAATAATGTAACACACATAACAAGTATAAACATGTACTCTTTTTTTGCAAATAAATTATTTTTCATATTTACTGTGTATTTTGTATCCAATTAATCAAATAACTAATGCCACCAGAGAGCTTTTAAAGATGAGAATAATTTGTGAAGGACCCATTGTTGATAGTTACCTGATAAGTGATAACAGCTAGCCTATGTAAACTTAATAATGCAGCATTGACCCTCTTAAAAGTGACCTGAAATACAGTCTGTACTTCATAATCACTTCTAAGGTGTAATATATTTGTCATGTCAACACACATTATAATACTGGCTCAGTGATATAAGTTTGTATGTGTGTGTGTCATCATTTAGCTGGTTTGGCTGCATTTGTCTGCTTAATCAAGGATGTCGTCATTTTCTAGTTTCTGAAAATGTTGTGTACTGAGGGGTCAGAGTTGCTGTAAATACATGCAAGTTCTCCCATCAAGTTTTCTTGTATAAATCTTAATATTTGTGTGCAAAGCATTTCAAGTCTCTTTCTCTGTCTATGAATGTTTTATAAATCTGACTCCCAGAGAAGTTAGCAAATGTCAGAGACATAAAGTCACAGACAATCCTGCCAGTTCCAGTCTTTTGAGAAAAGGTGAGGCACACTGAGATACTGAGCTAGTGTAATGTAGTTGTATGCAGCAAGCAGGCCAGCATTGAAGCGGAATTGCCAAATATACCACAGTCAGCCAGTTTCCCCATGTTAAGGATTTTCTCATTATTCTCAGAAACAAAACCTCTTAAAACTAATTTGTTAATTACACGTAATAAACACTGGTTTGGTAAACATCCAAAACACATATTAAGATCTTTTTTCAACAACATTTTGCTGTCAGCACTGAAAAAAATAAACAAGAGAGGTCTACCCTCCATTTCACATTAGCAGAGGCAATCATTACTGTAAAACTTCAACTTCTATTTTAGAACATCCCAATATACTTTAACAAATTGTTCTTTAAGAAATTAGACACAATTATAATCTCATTTATATGGAATTCTGAGACATCCATGCACTCAAAGAGTGACTCTACAAAGACCTAAAGCAGAAAATGGCACTAGCTAAGTTTCAGTTTCATTACTGGGTGGCAAATATACAAGTTATAAAGACCTGGGGCCTCATGTATAACGCCGTGCGTAGAACTCGCACTATAACATGGCGTAAGCACAAAAGCCGAAATGTGCTTACGCACAGAAAAATCCAGATGCAGGAATCTGTGCGTACTCCAACTTCCACGTCCTTCCGTTACATAAATCCTGATCAGCATGAAAACTAACGCTCGTGCACACGCATTATATAACGCCCCAAATCCTCCCAGAATTACGCCTATTTGAATATGCAAATCAATATAAATCGCCCTTAAGCGCAGCCTTCTGTGAAAAGACAATGGGAAAAGCACGGGGAAAATATAAGAATTTCAGCGAATACCAAGTGGAGGCAAAGGAAAAACATACTATTTGTTCAAATAAACCGTGGTATAATCAACAAAAGGAAGTTGATCGAGTGACATAGCGTGTTGGAGAAACTTGAAAGCTCACATTCACAAAATCGCACAGTGCCGGAAATAAAAAGAAGTCACATATTAAAGTTGCCGTGAAAAGAAGAGTTGTAAGCCCACTGTCTGAGTGTTATATGAAAGTTTATTAGGGTACAGAGAAAAAGGCACACGGTGGGGAAAAAGCACGAAATGTCAACTTTAATCTCGAATTTTCCACTTTAATCACGTAGTTTATTTTGTCATTTAGTAGAACATCATAAACTTCATCTTAAAATCGTTTAAATTAACCAGTTTCTCAAAATTACATCGTAATTAAAGTAGCACGTTAAATGCTTTGTTTTGTATTTGATCTTCTACTGTATGTGATCTATGTGTGTGAATCACTACTTGCTTCTTAAACTGGCTCTCTTCCTCCAACTGGACACAGAGTCCATTACATTTGTGATATTACAGCTCTCTGAATAACTAAAATACTGAGATGTATACGTGATGTCATTTTCATGATGATAGGAGCTAAAGCACATTATTAAACATGTGTTTCATGAGCCTCGTGCTCATGACAAGCATTTATCTTTTGTCAAATTTGTCGCTGCGTTTTTAGCTGTGTTGTTATTTTCTCTTTCTGTTTTATATTCAATATATATTGGCGTGGCCACCCCAAGAGTCCTTGCTTTTCTTTCCCCAAGTAACCGATCGCCATACAATCAGCTCTGTAATAGAAGTTAAGCCATCTGTAAGCTTAGCGCGATTCTTCAAAACGCGTTTAAAGAACATTGAAATATCTTCGTAGTACATGTTTAATTATTCTATCCTTCACGACACTCCCAGTGAAGAATATAGATTATTTAAATGAAGTTAAAGTTTTATGTGTATAATTTAACAAACATATTTTGCTGCATTTCACCTTAAAAATGATATCGTCATCATATGTAAATACGCTTTATAAAGTGGCCCAGGTTGTGCGATATTATAACTGTAGTGCAAGTTTACAGTGGGGTGATTGTACTTATAAGTACAAACCGTTCTACAAGGAGCAATTGATTGAGTGCATTTAAAGTTCTTGGGATTAAACTGTTTCTGAACCGCGAGGTCCGTACAGGAAAGGCTTTAAAACATTTTGCAGTGGCTGAGACAGCGTGTCCTTAAAGCTGTATACCGATAATTCTCTTTCCGATCAGCTGCTGCTGTGATTCACACTCAGATACAGTGATATAAATACTCCGAGTCGTGCAGTGAGAGTAATATGGAAAAAGATGATCCGTTGTGGCAACTCCTAACTGGAGGAGCTGAAAGAAGAAGAAGAAGAAGAAGAAGAAGAAGGAGAAGTGAGAGTAACAACGCTAAAGCAGTTATGGTATTTGGAATACTATGGCTGTTCCCTGGACCATTATATTGTTACGAGTTAATTACAATCAGATGCATTACACTAATAAACAATATGCGGTTAGTTTCTGTGTATTTATAAAGCCGCGTCATGAAAATAATGAGTAATCACACAAGAACAGTACCATTGCTTTGACGCTGGGTGCCGCCAGTTTGCAAAATCGAGCGGAGAACTTGCGTACAACAAGGCATGAGGTACCGTGGAAAAGTGCGTGGCTTTACGCCAAGTGTAGGTTTTATACATCGCGATTTGAACGTGAAAAAAGTTCTTACGCAACATTTCTGTGCGTACGCACCGTTTATACATGAGGCCCCTGGGCATTGACACAAATTGAAGAATATACACAAGACTTGTTTGAAGTAATATCCTGCTGTACTTCTTTATATGCCCTGCTTTGTGCCACAGTAAATACAAATTATTGCCAATATATCAATAATCCAATTGTTCATCAATCACTCAGAATATGGAACCAATGCAGGAACCACTTTAATGCAAAGAAGCTTTTATCTTTTGTACCTCTATATGGTAACCACATTTTTCTACCCTCTCAAACCTGCACAGTGTTTAATGTTTAGAAAACATTAGGGATTAAAACCCAATTGTATATAGTTAAAATCTTTACATCTTATGAACAATTATGCTTCACATTTAACTTCCCATTAATATAATTTTTCCATTGCTCCCATCCATTTCTGTTCCAGAAGAAATACTGATCCGTCTTGAAGACTCCGCATTTCAATTCTACGTATATAAAAACATATTAAAGTCTCTCCCTTTCAAACATCCTGGAGTATTGTGGGGAAAGGATCTTTCATTTAAAGTAGTGAAAAGTAGTAGAAGGCAGCCATGCATAGAATACACTCTAGCTCCATATGCAGAAAGCATTCAATCATTCAACTTAAAATCTTTTATCAGTCACATATCTTGTTTAAAATTGTTCAAAATGTTTCCAGGGCAAGATTCAACCTGCCAACGTTGCAATCTAGCTCCAGCCTCATCGGACTGCATGTTTTGGAAGTGCACCAAGTTAACATCATTTTGGACAATAATCTTTGAATGCCTATTGGACAGCCTTGGTGTCAAAATCCTTCCTAGCCCATTAACAGCTGTGTTTGGTGTACTCCCAGATGGGCTTAAAGTGGAGAAGGACAAATTGATCGTAATTGCCTTTACCGCACTACTAGCATGTAAACTTGTCTTGCTCATCTGGAAGAATACTGTTTCCATCTGTTATAAGTCAGTTGGTAACTGATGTTCTATACTATTTGAAATTGGAAAAAAAATTCTCACTTAGAGGATCTGTTCAAAACTTTTTAAAAGCATAACAAGATCGAATTAATAACATTTTAGAATAAGCAATTATATAGGGGAACAGGACATTCTCCCTTCTGTATTGTTTCTAACGATTTTCCCATGCTGTTGGCTGTACTGTCTTTCTCTCATGCAGGGGGTTGAATTCTGTTTTAAGTTTGACTTGAGTGTGTGTAATGTTATCTTCTTCGTTGTATAAGTTAGACTTGATTGCATGGAGTGTTATTTTAGTCAAATGAAACAAATAAATACTGGTTTAAGGAAATGTGATCTAGAGTGAAAAAGGACTTTCATTTGTATAAGTAAATCATACAAAATATTTCTAATTATTTTGTTTAATTGACTATCAGTATGTTTGTATTTTATTACATAGGAATGGCATGTTCATCTAAATGGAGAACATCAACCAATGATGATCACCTTTTGTTAAGCAAAATAGTTCTTGAAAAGAAAACAGTGAATGTATTCTGAGTGTATTCTGTAGTGATCCGCCTACCAGGCATTACCACTTTAAAGGAAAAAGTCCTGTGAATAGGGTAAAGTCGACTTTTGAAAATAAACATTAAAGCACTTACCTGTTTAAGTCATTAACTGCTGTGTGCCCTTTCTCAGTCACTTTAAATTTATCTTCTGCAGGTTCACGCAGCCGGCGACAGGTCAGGCGTGACTCCAGGTCAGGCCTCCTGGAGGACGCTGCGTGTACCCCGTCATAAAGGCAGCTGTCTCTTTAGTCTTACTGTTAGCAAAGAAAGGTGCGAAAAGTTTTGGTTAAGAACATGCATGCATGGATCAGTGTGAGGAAGGAAATCCCTAAGAAAAGAAAACTTACTTTTGTCGGCTCTTCTGAGGGAGCATGTTGGGATGTACTCCGGTTTGCACGCACGTGAGACCGCTAGACCTATTTATTACATGCCATGCAGAGGTTGAGAGGAGCACCTGTGCAGAAAACACCTGCATCTGTCGCGATTGGTGAAAGGGAGCAACGTTTCGTGGGATTAGGTAAAAATTTCTGCCCTGACTATAAGAGACACTTCCTGCCTCTTAAGGGTTGTCTTTAGAATCTGTGGTTTTCTTTGTATGGCTTTTTTCATTCAGTATACCAAACAGCAGCTTGTGCCTTATTTTGTAAATTTCTCGCCCCATGTTTGCTTTGCTCATCAACCTCCAGGCCTGTGCTACATGCTAACCTCTTTGCGGTTCTGTCGCTCGCATATGGGGATGCGGATGTACAATTTAAACAGATTTTTATTTTCATGGGAAATGTTACATATGCATCAATGCAACGTATAGCTGCCCATGATTGAATTTCGTTTCTTTGAATAAAATGACTTTTTTGAATGCTTGGCTCTGAGATTTGTTAATTGTCTTTGCAAAAGCTATTCTAATCGGAAACTGTTAACGTAAGAATGGCATATCAAGATCTCCTTTGTTGTCTAATGTTATCCGCAGAAGATTTACTACATTACCTTTCTTGAATACATCCTTCTTTCTACAGTAATTTGTGTGTTGTAAGACCGGACGATGTTAACAGTTGTAGATATTCTTTGGGATATTGTAAGTTATTGAATTCATCTTCCACACGATCACCACCAACTGTTTCAGCCTAGTCTATTGATACGCATTTAACCAATTTGCAGTGTAACCATTCAACATTTTTGGATGCATTTAACCAATTGATGTTGATGTCTAACCTATCAACATTTTTGGCGTTAATTTGTTTGATTTCCTTTTTTCTCTGCGCTAGGATTGTGGGTGTACTCATTTTTTATGTTGATAACCCTTCATGATGAATACATAATGCATCTTCTTTAACTGGGAACTTAAAGTGAGGAAAACGTTAAAATGTATAAGAGCTGAGACCGCAGGAATTGTGTCTGACAAAAGCATTCACATGAATTAGAGTTGAGGTCTTCTTTGAAAATGTTTGAGAGGAAGGCTTCACTTGAAAAAATGTCAAGGCAAAAGTCTCGTCTCGTGGGACTTGAAAAAAATCTCTCTTCCAAAAAGTCTTGTCGCATCGAAGGTTTTTTTTATGTAATAGAGAGAGATCTCCTGGTGTAGCTTTATTTTGCTGGAGGTATTTATATTTACATAGATTTTCGGTTTTGGTGCACTTTGCTTTTGTTCATGTATATACATTGTTTTTGTTTTTTTCCTTGTAAATGTTTTTGGCATTTTTTGGACTCTTCCTGAATTCCTTTTCTTCATTTAGGAAGACTACCAATTTTTGTGTACATTTTTGTCTTTATTTGTTGTTTTTATGGACTGGAAACTTCACTGTATATATTGCTCACTTTTTTCAACTGGAACATTATTTTTGTTGTTTTGTTGCACCTGAAAATAAACCCACTCTTGTTTTGGAAATACCACCTTTTTGTGTCTGTCTCCATGTCTGACTTCTCACAAATCTGATCCCGGTTGGTCCTGCACTACAGGACGCCCCCTGTGTGGTCTGGTGTTAACCTTGCCACTACACGGGGTGTCACATCTGTCTGTTATAAAAAAATCCTGTGGAATGAATGACTAGGAGACGATACGTGATTTTCACGTTAAGATCACGAAAGACAAATAAAAGAACTGCGAGACGAAAGAGAATGGGCAAAAAAAAAATCAATAGTGTAAAGGGAAGCAGCACACACAGATACAGGTGTCTCAGTGCATATAAAGTGTGTAAAGGACAATACGTTATAAATGAAATGTCTACAAATAAAAGATCGCATTAGCGCATAAAAAAAGGAAATTAATCATCAGGACCAGGTGTAATTGAAAAAATAGCAGAACAAAGCGAGGTCAGAAATAAAAGGCAAAGAGCAGAAAACAAAGTCTTTTCGCATTTGCATCATTCAATGCACAAAATGTAGATTTACAGAATAATGGAACATACGCTATGACAATCTATGGACCCGTAACAGTTAAAGCAACAACAAGTTTAATTTCAAAGAAAACACAATTTGGTCAGGTGTATATTTATGGTCACAGAGAAGCGATCACAACGCAAGCAGCAGAGACACAAAGTAGCAAAAAGGACAGCGGCTGGATAGGCTTTAAAAAGATTGAAGGGCAGTACGACAGTAGAACCCCCCCACCAACGCGGAGTTATACGTCCTGCAACAAACAATTTAACCACGCCCAGGGACTGAAATAAAGGACAAGTGTTATTTTTACAATGTCATGTGAGACCAGGCAGTGAGCAATCTTTGCCAGACAAGCATCATGTGCTCCCAGCTTTTAAAACAACATGCGACAAGCAGAAGAGGCAGCTCGCAAGCAGCAAAAAGACAGCAAATGAGCCAAAGGCATATCCTTAGCATGCATTCAGCCGCCCAACAACACAAGCAGCATTTTACGTCTGGCAAGAAAGAGATAAAGGACAGAAATAAAGGACAAGTATTGCTTTTACAAAAGTTTTTAAAGTAAAAGTGAAAATAATGCATATGTAACAATTCCCAAGAAAATAACAATCTCTTTAAACTTTATATTGCCTGTCTAAGATAAAATCATCCCTGATGGAGGATCGCAGGAATCGTGGGAAAGAGGGGTCTTTTCATCGGATTAGCGCTATTTCAGATTTGGAATGGCAAAATAGGGGAGGCAGCTTGATGAATGAGGTCTCCAGGACGTAAAACAAATCCAAATCATATTATGTGATATCATCTCATGTGAAATTCTACTCCGTACTTCTAGAATTTTTATTTTTATACTGTATTGAGGATTTATTCTGTTCTATGTATTGTGCTGTATTGTATTGTATTGACCCCCTTCTTTTTGACATCCATTGCACGTCCCACTGCTACCTACCTGGAAAGGGGTCTTCTCTCTTTGAACTGCCTTTCCCAAGGTTTCTGCAATTTTTTCCCAACAAGGTTTTTTTTTGGGGAGTTTTTTTCTGGTTTTCTTAGAGGGTCAAGGCTGGGGGGCTGTCAGGAGGCAGGGCCTGTTAAAGCCCATTGTGGCACTTTTTGTGTGATTTTGGGCTATAAACCAAACACGAGGGTGGGCGAGCGAAGCGAGTGGGGGGCAGAGCCCCCTAGTATTCTTAAATTATATAACAGAACACTGAAATTAACTGTATATGAATCTATTCTAGGAAAAACCCTGATATGAATAGACAATTGCATTTTAAACTGAACAGAACATTTCCCTCTATTATAAAAAAAAATCCTGAAGAGAAATAGTAGGGCGATGAGACGTGATCTTATAATTTCACGGAAGACACTTAAAAGACCCGCGAGACTAAAGAGATTGGCCACGGAGTGTCTCGCGGGGACCTTAAACATGAGACTTTGTGCCAAGAGATTGACCCAGGACCATCTCGCGATGATGTAGAACATGAGATTCTTGCAAGACACGCCCTACTTACAACCAAATAACAGCACGGGCAATAACACACTCAGTCTTGTTTTGGCTTTAAGCACACACAGATCCAGGGCTCACAGAGCATATAAAGCGTATAAGGACAATACTTTATAAATGAAATGAAGATGACTAAGCAAAGAAGAAAGCAGCGGGGAAAAAACAGACTCAAAAGCATTGGAGAGACAAAAAAAGAATAATCTAGGTGCAAATTCAGAAAATAAGGAAACTAATTATTAGCCCAGAATAAGTGGAATTGAAAAAAAGCACGTCCAATCTGGACGTTGGTGCTATACACATGCAGAGCAGGTTAGAGATTATGAAAGCAGTGGAATTCGAAAGGCTCAAAAAACAAAAATGTTGGCGCGATATACATGTGGAGAAAGTTAAAGAATATAAAAGTAGGAAAATTAGAAAGTATAAAAAAAAGAAAGTAAAGATTGCAGGAGCGCAAACAAACGGAAATTATTACTTGAAAAAGGGAAAATAATCCCCACGGACCAGGTATCATTGAAACAAAAGCAGGATAAAGCGAGGTCAGTAATAAAAGACAGAGTAGAAAATAAAGTAAAACGTCATAAAAAGGGGGCCAAACACATGTAGAGCAGGTTAGAGATATTGAAAACTGGAATTCAAAAGACTCGTAGAAACACATGCAGAGCAAGATACAGAATATGAAAGCAGAAAAAAATGACAGTGTCAAAACAAATAAAGTAAACATCGCATTAGAGCAAAAAAGAGAAATCAGAGAAATAACGAAAAGGCGAGTAGAGATCGAATATATGGACATAGGTGATATGTCAGAAGTATGTAAATATTGTAGGGCTTTGAAGTTTAACTCAAAAGAATTTCAAAAACGGAATTTACATCACATGCATTTATTGGTTACTTTGCAAAAAAAATTATTAACTGCTGATGATATAGATCGTTTTGTCTGTGCTGAAATTCCAAACAGAGAAACCTATCCTGAGTTATGGTACAAAGTCATTAAACACATGTCTCACCTCATTAAAAAATTCAGTACATTGGTACTTGAAGGATTCCAAATATTGTTTTTACAAAAGTTCTGAAATAAAAGTGAAACTAACGAAATAGCAACAATTCAAAGAAAAACAAAAACAGGGGTTGGCAAGCGAAGCGAGCAGGTGGTGAAGCCCCATAGTATACCAAAATATACAAACCAGATTCCAAAAAAAGTTGGGACACTAAACAAATTGTGAATAAAAACTGAATGCAATGATGTGGAGATGGCAAATGTCAACATTTTATTTGTAATAGAACGTAGATGACAGATCAAACGTTTAATCCAAGTAAATGTATAATTTTAAAGGAAAAATATGTTGATTCAAAATTTCACGGTGTCAACAAATCCCAAAAAAGTTGGGACAAGTAGCAATAAGAGGCTAGAAAAAGTAAATTTGACCATAACGAAGAGCTGGAAGACCAATAAACACTAATTAGCTCAATTGGCAACATGATTGGGTATAAAAAGAGCTTCTCAGAGTGGCAGTGTCTCTCAGAAGCCAAGATGGGTAGAGGATCACCAATTCCCACAATGTTGCGCAGAAAGATAGTGGAGCAATATCAGAAAGGTGTTACCCAGCGAAAAATTGCAAATACTTTGCATCTATCATCATCAACTGTGCATAACATCATCCGAAGATTCAGAGAATCTGGAACAATCTCTGTGCGTAAGGGTCAAGGCCGTAAAACCATACTGGATGCCCGTGATCTCCGGGCCCTTAAATGACACTGCACCACAAACAGGAATGCTACTGTAAAGGAAATCACAGAATGGGCTCAGGAATACTTCCAGAAACCATTGTCAGTGAACACAATCTACCGTGCCATCCGCTGTTTCCAGCTGAAACTCTACAGTGCAAAGAAGAAGCCATTTCTAAGCAAGATCCACAAGCTTAGGCGTTGTCACTGGGCCAGGGATCATTTAAAATGGAGTGTGGCAAAATGGAAGACTGTTCTGTGGTCAGACGAGTCACGATTCGAAGTTCTTTTAGGAAATCTGGGACGCCATGTCATCCGGACCAAAGAGGACAAGGACAACCCAAGTTGTTATCAACACTCAGTTCAGAAGCCTGCATCTCTGATGGTATGGGGTTGCATGAGTGCGTGTGGCATGGGCAGCTTGCATGTCTGGAAAGGCACCATCAATGCAGAAAAATATATTCAGGTTCTAGAACAACATATGCTCCCATCCAGACGTCATCTCTTTCAGGGAAGACCCTGCATTTTTCAACAAGATAATGCCAGACCACATTCTGCATCAATCACAACATCATGGCTGCGTAGGAGAAGGATCCGGGTACTGAAATGGCCAGTCTGCAGTCCAGATCTTTCACCTATGGAGAACATTTGGTGCATCATAAAGAGGAAGGTGCGACAAAGAAGGCCCAAGACGATTGAACAGTTAGAGGCCTGTATTAGACAAGAATGGGAGAGCATTCCTATTTCTAAACTTGAGAAACTGGTCTCCTCGGTCCCCAGACGTCTGTTGAGTGTTGTAAGAAGAAGGGGAGATGCCACACAGTGGTGAAAATGGCCTTGTCCCAACTTTTTTGGGATTTGTTGACACCATGAAATTCTGAATCAACATATTTTTCCCTTAAAATGATACATTTTCTCAGTTTAAACTTTTGTTCCGTGATTTATGTTCTATTCTGAATAAAATATTAGAAGTTGGCACCTCCACATCATTGCATTCAGTTTTTATTCACGATTTGTATAGTGTCCCAACTTTTTTGGAATCCGGTTTGTAATATGCAATCCACTCCCTCGGTTTAATTGACACACCAAAAAATTAGAAAACCAAAGAATGACTTCTACAAGGAGAGTTTGTGATACTTAAGAAGTGAAGATTAAGATCCTGGTCTTTAACCATTAAAATCCTGGTCTTTAACCATTGTCACATAATCTGGCAAGTGACTCTAGTTTAAAAACAAACTTCACAAGCATTGCTGTGCATCTTTCTTTCACTGTCTAAACAGTGACCATATTGGGAAGTGAGTCAGGAAAGCAGGAGAATTCATAACCCAAGTAGATTACTGCCAAGGGAATGAAATAAATGGGCTTGTTGTGACTGCTTCGAATGGCTGATTTGTTTTGTTCAGCCTATTGAGTGACACTTTTAGAAATATGAAATTGAGTGTTATATCGAGCATCCATATTATCACTTAGGAGACTTGCTGTATAGCACTGTGTGTGTCCTTTGGTCTGTACTTTGGTTTGTCCTTTGCTGTTCAAAAAAGACATTTTAAGATAGCCCAGTGGTCTAAGATCTTCAATATCCTTTCTCCTCAACTCGGCCACCTTGTAGGTGCAGGCTGTATCATTTTTTTTGAGATGAAGCCTTCAAAGGTCTTATACAGCTAATCAATGTAATCACATTCAATACTTTTATTTGCACCGTGTGAAAAGAAATACAGTAGTTGTATATTTCACAGCAAAAAGAAATTGCCTTGGTTATTCCTCAAAGAGGTAATTCCTGAGCAAGATGTGGAATCTTTTCTTTTGGCAGAGTAAATACAGAATCGTTATGTGCAGCCATAATATCTCCATCAGTTAAGATTCCGATAAATTTAAGCAAATCTTGTCCATCTTCTTCCAAACCTGCAAGAAGCACATCTGTTAGAGAAGCAGCATGTTTGAGTAATAGAAATTAATTTTAAAATGTTGAGACATATGCTTGCATTTTAAACTTAGATTATGATGACAGAAAGCATCTGAGTTACAGAGTTGTTGTTGAGTGAAATGTTTTGCTGACATCTTAAACCAAGTCTTGTAGTAGTCACCTTATATGGGGTGCAATTGCTACACTTCACGTCCTGAGAAGGAAGTGGATGATGTTCGAAAAATATATCACCATTAAAAAATATTTGGTCCTCGACCCCTCTTCCTCCCTCTCTACTTAAAAGAAACCCCGATGATAGTTAGATTGCTTAAATATGCAAGTGTATTTCAATCCAGGATCCAAAGTTAATACATAAAAATGAAAGGTGAATCAGTGCTCGTTTGTGATCCCTTTTTCCCTCCCCAACCTCCCTACCTACAGCAGCCAAACCTTAATCCCTGGTACGATACACAAACAAAAAGAAAAGGAAATCAAAAAGAGGATGATTATACATAGTCCATGTGAAACAACGATGAATCCGGTCTTACAGTTCTCATTGTATGATGTGGGAGAAAAAATGGACAGCAGGCAAATATGGCTGCTTTCTCTCTATCCTTAAGAATTTAAGAGCAAGTCCGACTCACCATCAGGAGCACCTGGAGAACCACTGGGTCATATAAAGTAACCTTTGCCTCTTCTTGGGGATTTGCCACACTTGTTTCTTATCTTTTGGATGGCCACCAACAAATAGTAGACATCCCTGCGTGAAATTCGATCTCACTTTCTTCTTAGGCTTAGACAGACAAGCTACTTGCCTTCTGCTTCTCTTTTTTCTTCCCTTCTCTTGGTCAACCTTTCCCCTTAAAATAAAAAGGTTTCCAGCAGAAACATTCCATTTCCTGCTTCATTTGTCATAGAAACATGATGCCTGCCCTAGGCAGCTGGAATTCTTACTGTGCTAGTTCCTTCGTCAACTATAATGCCTGAAGGGACCCTATAATGTAGTGACAGCAGTCCAGAAAGCAAACTCGATTGTAGTGCTATGTAGGCTTGCCGCAGTCTTTCTGTAGTTCTGAATCTAAGATGTTCACAAGAAGAGCAGTACACTTGGTACTATGAAGTGCTAAAATGTTTCATACCTTGGAATGTCCATCTATTGATGGCAGGGTCTTGTACAAGTCATCCACTTTGGAAATGGAGTAATTTTGAGCAACAAAGCAGGCAAGCTTTAGTTTAGTTCTGCCTTTTTTTATTTATTTGAAATGTTTAGAGGAAAAGTTAAACTGGCTTATACTCGTATGCTGATTTAAGCTTTTGCATGTGATAGAATATCCTTTTTGAGCATGCAGTGAGCATTTGCAGACAGCACAGAATTCAGATATACCATTTCCTTGTAATGGCTTTAACCATTCTATAAAAGAAAATAAAGACTTGTAATGTTGTGAATGAAGTATATTTTAAATATGGTACAATTATACTCATTGTCATTTTCTAATGATTATGTTCTTCTTTGGCTTGTACAAAACAAAAGCAACGGTTAAATTAAAATTCCTTAATAAGCATCTGCATTCCTAATATTTTATATATTTTTACAATTGAAGCAATTTTATTTTGTACATTACCAAAATGTGATCATAAAAATAATAAAAAAGCTACTGATAAACTCTGGTTCTGCATTCCATTTACTGCTTAGTTTTTGCCGCAAGCCAAGACCAGCTTCAGATCTGTTTGCTTACTTATCTGGAACTGTGAATTGTATTTGAGGAGAACTAGCAGGTGGTTTATTTGGGCGAGAGGAGCATGCCATTATTAAATCCAAAGTACTCCAATCCTCAGGTGGGTGGGGCATTCCTCCTGAACTGGGAACCCTTCATTAAAGCCAGAACGTTAAGGTAGCAGCACAGCCTGGGTGGCTTATTATGGTGGTAAGTGGGTGTTGCCCCTGTGAGCGGGCTGAGTAGATTGCTGTTTCCCTGGAGGGAAATGCACTCGTTGGCATTGCAGAAGGAAGATGCTTCTGATCAATTTATTTTTTGTTATGGTGGGTGCATTGCTGCTGAGCAAATAGGTTCTATCACAACTTTCATACCACAATTGCTGGGATAATATACTGGCCAGCTTACAGGGAAGCCTTGGAAGCCTTGCACTTGACATCCTGGGTTCACCAGGAGCTGGGTAGTTTAATGTAGATGAACAGACAATCAGACGTGGCAACTGCAGTACATGCTTTTCTTATTATATGTGAATGCACCTAGCAACCAAGAGAAATACAGTATTGTTAGAAATTGGTTAAATAGGATGAGAAAGAGAGAGAAATGCTTAATTCTAGATTATTTACAAAAAAATAATTTATCATACATACCCTATACAACTAAACCTGTTTAAACTTGTTAGGGAGGAAATGCAGCTTTAAAGAAATGTTCAGAATTTACGTTGCTAATGTCTATATGGATGGATGGATGGATGGATAGATAGATAGATAGATAGATAGATAGATAGATAGATAGATAGATAGATAGATAGATAGATAGATAGATAGATAGATAGATAGTCAAAGCACCGTGATGTCCCTACATCGATGGATTAAAGGCCAGAAGTCCCCATGACCGTCTACATTCATGTTAGGTAGAATGCCTAGAGGGGGCTGGGTGGTCTCATGGCTTCTGCAGTTTTTATTTTGTTTTCTCCAGCCGTCTGGAGTATTTTTTTTTCTGCCCTCCCTGGTCATCGGATCTTACTTTTATTCTATGTTAATTAGTGTTCCCTAATTTTAATTATTTATTTTGGGTTTTTTCTCTTTCTTCATCATGTAAAGCACTTTGAGCTAAATTACTTATATAAAATGTGCTATATAAATAAATGTTGTTGTTGTTACTGGATTTATAGAAGATATACTGAAAGCACAGTTTCTTTATTAAACACAAGATACTGACATTTTATGTGTTGTTTTGCATTTTGAATTTTTTCTGTATCAAAATGTATGTATCACATAATCATCCATCCATCCATCCATCTGCTTAAACCACTAAGATAGCTGCATAAACCTAAATGAAATAGTATTACTATAAGGTATGGCAATAGAATAATAAAGATTGGAAAAGGATAACATGGACATGAGTTTCTGATTTGTCACCATCTACAAAATAACTTACAATACTCTTGCTCTCTACTTTTCTTCCAATGAAAAATCAATCCATGTAAAGCCATATTTACTAGCAATGTTAATGAACACCAAACAAATGACTAATAGCAATCAAATTTTTCTAGCAAAGTTATTGAATAGTGAACACATTTTATATGGTAACGTGTTTAAAAATAGAAATGTTCTATTCCTGTGTCATCATGGCATCAGAAATGAGATCAGCACAGAGTGCATTTGAAATCAATGCCAAAATAAGAGTGACTTTGTCTTTGTTGTAACTTCCAAGGGACAATTGGAGGGAATTGGCTAACTAGGCTGTGGACAGCACTCCATTTTTTCAGTATGTGTACTTGAGCAATTACTAATGCTTCAAACCAGGGGAATCTTAAAACTCCTTGCTAACAAATTTTACTCACAGCGAACTACCGCTGGAAAAAATCTAGAAATAAGACAAACAGCATTAAAAAGAGTTTGTCTAAAGTTTGCAAAAATACTCTTTAAAGTCACTGATGTTACTGTTGAAAATATTGTTTGAAAGGTTGCACTTTTAAACTCCACAAGTAGTATCTTAAGATGATAACAAGGCAAACTCAACTTAAGTACCAAAATTAAAATCTGCAGTATATGAATGTCGATGATAAAGTGTGATAAGTGTCTGCAGATAATTTAAAAGGATAGTTGTGATAGGATTATCTATAGCTTATCACAAATATTAGAATAGTTACAGTCGTGGTAAAAGTTACTTACTTGTTGTTTTAGTACTCTAGAGAGTGAGAACATAGTGGCAGGGCAAAGTCACACTGACGTTTGACTACAATTCAGATGGCTTCACCAGGATTGAATCAGCACAACACCAAGGCGTGTGTCTGATGCTGCTATATTATCCCCAGGTGCGCTGTAGGAAAGAAATAGCAGAGCGCTGAATTAAAAAGGTTGCCAGCAGAAAAAACATGTGCATAGAGAAAGAAAAGACTTCATAAAAGTAGATGAAAGTTCACCACGTAACTTATCTGTAGAGGAGAATGAGCAGCATGGCTGCAAACATTTATGCATGCACAGGGAAACATGGATGAGTAATGTGAGGAATGTGTTTAATTGGCTTGGATAGGACACAACACATGCGGTAAATTGTTCACGTACGCGTAGAACAGATCAGGCAGCACCTTAAAGTGTATAATAAGGTATGCTTTCTATATGCATACATGCGTGGATCAAGCAGGCAACACCTGATCAGATAAGGATGTAGGGTGCATGATTCGACATTGTTTGCTATTGTTTAACCATGGAAAATGTGAATAAGGATTGGCTAGGCAAGAATGTTAGCTGTAGAAAATTCAAGGCCAAACTGCCAGGGTCTGTCTTTTTTCAATGGCATAGTCCCAGGTTTTGACAAAGAGACCCCTTTCAAGTATGAAATGAGATTAGGAATGGAAGTCATCTCCACAGTCTCTTTCTGATGTAGGTGAGCAGATTCAGGAAGTATTGATCGGCAAAAATGTCAAATTTGTTCATTTAAAATTAAATCTACAACACAATAAAATGTGCAGAAAGTGAAGAGGTCTGAAAACATTCTGAATCTGCTGTATAGCTAATTTTAGAAACACTTACCTACAAAAAGGAATGTTCACATCACTAAAGAAGACCAACACTATTAGGCCCATGATCTTCCTCCTTATCCTGTAAAAGAGAAACAATCCAAAAATTATTTGTGCATAGTGCAACTACAAGAAGAAGATTAGATTAGATTAGATTAGATTAGATTCACTTTATTGTCATTACACATGTATAAATACAGGGCAACGAGATTCAGTTTAGCATCTAATCAGAAGTGCAAGAGCAGAAGTACAATAAATATAATATGTGCATATTATGTACAGTTAAATACGATATTTACAGTTAAATGCGATATATACAGTTAAATACGATATGTACAGTTAAGAGCACAGTGAAGATGGGAATAGATATATAGATATATATAAATAGATATACCAATGTTCTAAATGCGGATGGCAAATATACATATTTTACAATATACATTTATGTAACTATACATGTATTTGTATGTACTATAATACTATAAGTACTATATATATATATATACACATACAGATGTACAACATACAGGTGTGTTATGTATGTGCAGTAATAATATAAGTACTATTATATATACACAGATGTACAATATACAGATGTGATATGTATGTGCTGTAATACTATGAGTATTGTAATATATACAGATGTACAATATATGATATATGATGTACAATGTACAGGTGTGCTGTGTGTGCACAGGTATGTACAGATATGTACAAGGAAGGGAGGAGGAGTAGTGTAGAGGATTAAGTGTGTGGATGTGAAGGTTCAATGGGGGACTGAGTTCAGAAGTGTGACCGCTGTGGGGAAGAAGCTGTTCCTAAACCTGCTGGTTTTAGTTGGAAGGCTCCTGTAGCGCCTTCTGGAGGGGAGGAGCTGGAAGAGTTTGTTGGCTGGATGAGAGGAGTCCTTAAGAATGCAACGAGCTCGGCATAAACATCTCTTCTTGTGAACGTCCTCAATGACCGGAAGTGGAGTCCCTATGATGCGTTGTGCGGTTTTCACCACCCGCTGCAGTGCCTTGCGGTCAGCAACAGAGCAATTCCCATACCAGGCTGTAATACAGTTAGTCAGGATGCTCTCTATCGCACAGTGGTAGAAGTTGCCCAGTATGACAGCAGATAGTTGGCTCTTCTTCAGTATCTTCAAGAAGAAGAGGCGCTGATGGGCCTTCTTGACCAGGCTGGAGGTGTTGTTTGTCCATGACAGGTTCTCCGAGATATGTATCCCCAGGAATTTAAAGCTGGAAACCCGTTCGACAGCCATGCCATTGATGTGAATGGGGTGGTGGGTGTCTCCCTTCTTCCTGAAGTCCACAATGAGCTCCTTGGTTTTGGTGGTATTCAGGAGCAGGTTATTTTCAGCGCACCACGCAGCTAAGTGTTTTACCTCCTCCCTGTAATTAGACTCATCGTTATCACTGATGAGACCGATCACCGTGGTATCGTCTGCAAACTTGATGATGGAATTGGATCCATACATGGGCCTGCAGTCATGAGTGAAAAGGGAGTAGAGGAACGGGCTCAACACGCAGCCCTGTGGAACGCCAGTGTTGAGTGTAATGGTGGTAGAGCAGTTATGGCCAGACCTGACATGCTGGGGTCTGTTGGTCAGGAAGTCCATGATCCAATTACAGATAGAATTATTGATACCAAGATCCACAAGTTTAGTGATCAACTTGGAAGTGATGACTGTATTAAATGCTGAGCTGAAGTCAACAAACAGCAATCTTGCATAGGTGTTCTTATTGTCCAGGTGTGAGAGTACACCGTGAAGCGCTGTGGTTACCGCATCCTCTGTACTCCTATTGTTACGGTAGGCAAATTGGTGAGGATCCAGTGTGGGGGGCAGGCATGTCTTGAGGTGTGCCAGTACCAGTCGCTCAAAGCACTTCATAGCTATGGGCGTGAGTGCTACAGGGCGGTAGTCATTCAGGCACATTGGTGATGAGTGTTTCGCACTGGCACTATGGAGGTGGTTTTGAAGCATGCTGGCACTGCTGCCTGGGCAAGGGACAGGTTGAAAATATCCGTGAAGACCCCTGCCAGCTGTTCAGCACATGCTCTAAGGACACGTCCAGGGATGCCATCAGGGCCAGCAGCCTTATGAGCATTGATGCGGCTTAGTGCGTTATGAACCTCCATGTGGGTGAGTGTGATGGTATGGCAGTCATCAGAGGGTAGGGTTATGGTGGACTTTTCCTTGTTGTCTTTGTCAAAGCGAGCGTAGAAGTCGTTCAGCTCATTGAGGAAGGACATATCCATGGCTGTCTGTGTGGAAGTGCCGCACTTA
The DNA here is from genome assembly GCF_016835505.1 of Polypterus senegalus. Taxonomy (NCBI): domain Eukaryota; kingdom Metazoa; phylum Chordata; class Cladistia; order Polypteriformes; family Polypteridae; genus Polypterus; species Polypterus senegalus. Next base: position 173,963,929 of record NC_053156.1, read on the forward strand.
TACTCAGAAATGGCCTGGATGCCCAGCCACATACGTCGGGGGTCAGAGTTGACAAAGTGCCCCTCCACCTTCAGTTTGTAGCTAAGCTTGGCCTTGTTGATGCCCCTCTTCAGTTCTGCCCTGGAAGTACTGTAGGCCTGTGTGTCACCTGATCTGAAGGCATTGTTACGTGCCTTTAGCAGAAGCCGCACTTCCCTGTTCATCCATGGTTTCTGATTTGGGTACGTTGTGATCCGCTTCTCTGTGGTAACACTGTCAATTGTGGTGCTGATGTGTTCCAGTACTGAGTGTGTGTAGTAGTCAATGTTTATTTGTGAGTCGAAGGTGGCCTGAGAGGCAAACATGCTCCAGTCTGTGTCCTTAAACCTGTCCTGGAGTTAGAGTCAACCCCGCTGGCCACACTTTGATGGTCTTCACTGTTGGTCTCACACGGTTGATGAGTGGTGAGTATTTGGGGTGAGAAACAAAGAAAGGTGATCAGACTGTCCCAGGTGGGGGAGGGGTGTAGCTGTGTAGGCTCCAACAATGTTAGTGTAAACATGATCCAAGGTTTTATCCCCTCTGGTATGGCAGGAGACATGTTGGTGAAATTTAGGTAGCACCGTCTTTAGGTTGGAGTGGTTGAAATCACCTGCTACAATAAATGCAGCCTCAGGGTGAGCAGATTGTTGTTTGCTAATGGCTGCATAGAGTTCTTTCATAGCAAGCTTAGCATTAGCATCCGGTGGGATATATGCAGCTGTTATTATAGTGGAGGTGAACTCCCTCGGCAGATAGAATGGTCTACACTTAACCATGAGATACTCAAGGTCAGCTGAACAGTGTTTTCCAACAATGACAGAGTTTGTACACCAAGCCTTGTTAATATAAATGCACAATCCTCCGCCTCTTGTCTTACCGGAATCATCAGCTGTTCTGTCCGCCCGGAGAATGTGGCGCCCGACTAGCTCTATAGCATCGTTAGGTATACCGCTGTGTAGCCATGTTTCTGTGAATATCATGATGTTACAGTCCAGTATTCTCCTATTGTCGGTGATCCAAAGTCGCAACTTGTCCATTTTATTCGCCAGGGACCTAACATTAGCAAGGAAAATACTGGGTAAGGATAGCCGATGTGGTGTTAGCCTTAGCTTAGCTGTTAGCCCTCCGCGTTTCCCCCGCCTTTGTTTACGGTCTCTGCGCCGTCTTCGAGTACTTCCGGTCGGCCGGGTAGCCTGCGAAGCGTCGGGTGTTCTTCTTATCTCAGGGATGAGATGAAGGTTGCTAATAAAACAGTCCGAGTTGTGTAGATCAATATCCAAAAGCTCTTGTCGGGTATAGGATGTAAAAGCGAAGCTGTTCTGAACGAACAGACCCGAGATGAGCAGGAATAACACTGCTATTTTGCAAAATCTGAAGAGACGCTGAGCCTCGCGTGACGCACGCGCCGCCATAGTCGCATTAAAGTGGCAGAATAACGAAAACAAAAATAAATCATGCCTTGAGCCAATCACTCTCTGTGATCTGTTAATCTGTTCTCAATCAATTTATAAGGCTGAGTTATATCAAGCAAATAAAGAGAAATCAACTAAAACAATCTGAAGCAATTCTTGCATCCTTCCAAAAAAGTGTAACTGTGGTCTTCACCAGGCCACTTTTCACTTTCCTAATCAGCTTCACCAAGGGTTTTTATGATAAGAGAAGTTAAGGAAATTCTTCTGACCTATTCCTTTTGGAGTTTTGATACCTAGAATTATGATGGCTTGTTTCCATATTTCGTAAATCTAGTGAAATCTACAATATGTCAGAAATATTGGACAGTAAGGACATACACATTTGCTTATTTTTTGCAATTTAAAGCTGTTATGATTTTGGCTTCCTAAAGAATCTTAATAACATCATCTTAATCAAAGAAATACTACTAAACTTGTGTCCCATGCTCCAAAATTTCTGAAGTACATTTCCAGGGCTAAAACCTAAAAAACAGAATGTGAACAATATTTAAGCAATTTTAAAAGGAAATCTGGATCTTATTTTGTTAAACAGCAGATGGCAGTGTTACCACATTTTTCTTTTTTGTTGCCATACTGGAATTGCAAATCAGCTTTAACTAAAAATTTTAATTTTTTTTTAAATTATAATAGCAAAGAAACTAAATAGCAAAACATTTTTTGTCTCCAGACAGTCTAAATATAGTAAGTTCCATGTTCTGAAAAGAAGATTGATTTCTAAGAGAAATACAGTCTAAGAAATCAAATCAAGTAGGGGTACTGAATTGCTTTAAACAGAAACTTATTAGGACAGTGTCCATTATAGTAATCTATAACAGGAAACAGATTGTGGATGTGGTTGTTTTACCCTTGTTGTACCTAGCAGCCCATTGAAGTTTGTTTTATATTTATAATAACTTTACCTGTTTAAGACAGGTAATAGAATGAAGTTTGAAATATTTGACATTTGATATCTTTTGGCCTACATGTACCCTTAGTGGTTCTCCTACGCCTTTCCTTGGTATAACTGTGTGTTTTAACCACTCTCGATCATGTTCCTGTAATGACTACTTCTCAGAGTCTGTCACTTCAAGACATCATTTCGCATCTTGTCCACTTTTTAATAAACACCAATGGTAGACAGACCTCTATTACCCACTGTGAAAACATTGTTCATATTCTTGTCAATACTTGCACACACACACACACACACACAGACTCACAGAGACAGTAGCATTTTATTATACTGTATAATAGAAAATCTATTCAGCTATACATCAATATACAGTATATAGTCACTGGTGGTGACAAACTGTATCCTCTGGAGCTGCCTTCTTCTCATTGTGGTAAGCACTAGAGTCAGTACCCAGACACGTCTAGACTGAGCAACTGGAATTGGAGCGACTATGGCATCATTCAAGATGGTCATTGGGATAGGATAAAGAATATGTATTCTGGTAATGCTTCTTCCAGGGACCATAAAACAGAAAAAGAGAAGCCAAGGCCAGTTTTGTCTTTGTAGAAGAAAGAACTTTTTTATGAGATGGAATGCAGCATTGTAAAGAAGGCAGATCATATAAAACATAACTAATAAAAGTGCCAGTATGTTCAGGGACAAATGATCATGTGTAGCTGCCAAGCAACAATTAGTGGTCGATTATATATTAGAATGAGTATTTAACATTCCCACGGTTATCAATTTTCTAATGTAACCTTTTTTTTGAATGCCATTATTGAACTAAAAAAGCTTGTGTGAATAAGCATAGCTATATGCTCACTGTTGCTAAAAATTACTCAGTTCTGACTTTTGCTTCATATGTGGTTTTTTTTTTCATTTGTTTAACTGTTCAAATTATTTTTGTAAATGACCCAGATCTAATATTACAGTGTACAGATGTCTATCCTAAATGTGTTTCAGGTGCACACAAATAAAAGAAATTGTTAGACAGATGTAGCCTAATAGAAAGATGCCAGTTGCAGTGCTGCTTTACATTATTTCAGTTCACGATGTCTTTTCTTTTGAATGCCTTTATCACTGTCCTACTTTATATTGTGAACTGGGGGGCTGATCGCACCCCTACAGGTTAAAAAAAAAGACGCTGAAAGACTACCTTCACATTGCTCCCTTGCTTGCTGAGCTTGTGGGTGATCTATTGCTCGATCCGCGTGGTACTTTGCAGACTTAAAAGTCCAAACAGCACCTGTCAGATTTTGATTTGATTGTTTTGCTTTTCTCTCTCTTGTCTCTCTCTCTCAGACCTTCCTTGCTTCTGTTGCGCACTCCTTTGAAGAGGAAGATATGTTTGCATTCTTTTAAATTGTGAGACGAAACTGTTATCTCCGTCTTGTCAAGGAGTCCATTTAAATCTTTTAAAAAAGAGGCATATGTTTGTTTGCAATGTTTGAATAAAGTTCCTGTCTCCACAACCTTCTGTGCTTCTGTGCAAATCTGTGACCCAAGCGTGACAATATGTACAAAGAAATATGAGTACATGAGAGAGGAGCCAGCACTGAAGGGAGGGAGATATTAAGGGTTTGGATGGTGTAAAGGCCAACCCTGACACAGACAGGTGTAGGACACCATTATAACAGCACACATGATTTATTTTTCTTTTCCCTTGTGGGAAGCTCCTTCCCCATTCCCCAAAAGTCTAACACACAGTCCCAAAGCACAATGCACTTTTTTTCCTTTTTCCTCTTCTTTCTTTTTCTTCTCTTTCTCTTTCTCCTTCACTCTCCCCCAGCAAGCATCATCCTCCTCCTCCTCCAGACTATGGCTCCCGGAGTAGTGTCTGCTGGCCCCATATATAGCAGTTATTGTAGCACCCCCTGGCGGTGCCCGTGGATCCCAACAGGGCTATACCTAACAACCACTCCCATGAAGTCCTATGGGTGTCTGAGGCACCACTGCAACCCGGAGATGCTACCATCTAACATTTCATGGGAGGGAATGCTCTGGCCACACATGCTACACCAGTACTCCAAGTTTGGAGGCGTCCCAGCCGGGCAAGGGCCCCGGCCATCCGCCACAATGGCAGTGACAAATGAATGAAAAAGTGAGAATACTGGTGCAAAGGCAGCATGCATATACAGATCAGATTGTCTACTAGCCATCCATCCATCCATCCATCCTTACCAGGTCATGGTTCCTTCTCCTCCATAAGTTCTTACTGTATACAGTGTCAGAGAGAACAGCAGGCTGATGAACCATTTTGCACCGTCTTGGACATCTTTCCTGGGATGAGGCCCCAAATGTAAACACAAGGATGGAATGTCATAATAAAGGAAGGTAGGAGGACTGGGGGTGGACTATGGCCTGCCAGTCATCCCAGTCAATACCCCCAGGCCGCCAGGTGGAGTTCTCCCTGCAGCATGGAGGTGCCCTGAATGCCAGCAGGGAATTATGGACAATGGAGTTTTCATCCACAGCTCTGCTGGATACTACAGGGGCCAACAGAGAACGCAGGGAGACCCAGAGACTCTTACGCACCCTATAACCCAGAAGTACGTCTTAGTCACAGCGACAGGAGGAATGACGTACTTCTGAGATGAAAAAAAGCGTTTTCATCTGACCCGGAAGTGCTAGGAAGTCACATGGTCAAGGGTTCAGAAGCACTTCCGGGTCACAGACTATATAAAGGACTGTGGGAGATCCCAAAGTTGAGCTGAGCTGGGTGGAAGGATGGTAGCGTGTCTGGGAGTGGAAGATTATTGATTATTGGTTATTGTATTGGGTAATGAGTATTGTGGAGTGGAGGGTGCTTTGTGCACTATATTTCTTTAATAAAGTCAACATATTGACTTTTATCTGGTGTCTGGCGTCTGGTCTGAGGGTTCCAGGGGACGACTGCGCCCCCATCTATCACATGGGTTAAGCAATTACGGGTAATGTTTCCTTCTAAAGACTTGGTTGACCTAAGCATTTACCCTGTGAGCACTACATAATATTTTGAGAACTTTATCATTTATTTATCATTAATTAATTAATTCATCAAGATGGACAGATATGCATATGTTGGTAATGACTGGAAGTTGAAAAAATTTCATGGACAATTAGACAATGTATGTGTCTTTAAATAGTGCAGTATATACAATTATATTATTATAAAATATTTCACTATTAATATAGAATTGCTACAAATCACAACTCCTTATTGGTAACAGAGTTTTAAAAGAGAGTTGCCTGCCTCATCACATTCTGGATTTGAAAAAACAACTACCGACTAGACGTATGTTTAATTTTTCTTAACAAATACCTTTTTCCAACAGTCATCCTTTTGTTCATATGAAATCCAACAGAGCCTAACACGACAACATCAGTAAACAGAATCCAGTGACCAAAACTGGTTTTCAAAAAAGATAACCATAAAACAAAATATTAATCAAAAAAGAATAAAACACACTAAACCATCAATGAACTGCATTTAGCCACTTTAGAAAAAGCTAGTCATAGACAGCAGGGGTTGAAAAATAAATAAACAAGGCTTACCAGTTAGTAAATATTGTCATTGGTAAAATGGGCAGTCATTCAGAGCTATGTTAGCCTCCAGAGTCCACTTTCTCACTATTCTGGTGAAAGCCATCTAATAACAGAATTATGTTTGGGAATAAAATAGATCAGAGAAAGGTCAGATGTAGATCAAAGTTTCTGCAGGTTTACATTTAAAAGTATGTTTAACATCTGATTAGAGTACACCCAAAATTGTTGTTGCCTTAAGTGGAACATAACACATACTGGTGGAAGTTAGTCATTGTTTCTTCCAAAGTCACATAGTTGATATCATGTAGTAGAAGCCTACCTGGGTAAATAGCGTGGAGGAATTCCAGCAGCCAGGATTTCAATATCTGGATTACAAATTTTAGCTTTAACTGTAATATGCTCCCTTTTACACCATTCCTCAGAGATGACCACATCACCTCATGCCTTTGTTTCGCATTCCACTGGGTCTATGCCTACTCAATTAAGGTTAAATATGTCCAGCTTTAAAACAGTGTCAGGTATATCAGGTTTCAGCCAACTCTCTATAATACACAAAAGGATTTTTTATTACCTATAGGTGATGTGAAAGTAAATTTACTCCCACCTTGTTTTGTTCAGTAATTTGAGTTTATACTTCTACCATAATAAAAAGGTGACATTTTAAGATGCTGTTTTTAACATTTATTTTAAGCTTAGATAACAATAACATTAATAACAGCACATAATAATGCTATTTCACGTATTTAAAAACAATCAATGATGAGTAGATACCAGTATACCAGAATGAAACACACTTGATGAGAACACATCAATCTGTGAGATGTTTGTTCTTGCTTTTCACCTACGATTCTTGTTCTTTCAACATCTATCCCAAAAATATCAAGTTTCATGTCGTCTTTGGGAGCTAATTTGAGATCTTCGTGACTTCAACTTTCTTAAGTAAATGTGTCCCTCAGTAGGTGAAACCTACCTTCAGTTGGGAACTCCAGCTCTACAAAAACAGACAGTTCATCTATCATAGTTGAGACCAGTCAAATTCTGTCTGCCTTGTTTTTATACTTACTCCAGCTCTTTGCCCTCTAAATCTTCAGAAAAACATCTCCTGCAATAGAGTGAAATGGAGCTGCTTAAGCAAATGAGATTGTAGTGCTGGCAGATAATTACAGGAATATTTAATACACCCAAATTTTAGCTCCTCAGTGCCTATAATGCTTCCAGGCTTTGCAGACATAAGGTAGCCTTCAGACATGTTTCGCTTTCCCGTTCACCTGAGTATGTGGCTTGTTAATTTTAAGAAGCATTTATACAATTTTCCCTCAGTGACAAGCAAGAAACCAGGTCAAATCTAATCCTAAAATTAATTAAAAGTAAAAACTGGTTAAAAAGGTTAAAAACACAAAGAAATACAAAGAGAACACGGAGATTCTGTAAAAGGCTGCTATACTGTAGATAATAATGTTAAAAAATAATATAGCTGCTGACTGGACACACTATACCTAAAACAAAAAGACATAATGAAAAATAAGCTCTAAGGTCTGTATTACATTATTACTATGACCTTAAAGGGAAAAATGTGAAAATGAATTTTGATTTTTCCTCACATCTTACTAATTGCTTATCTTCTTCTGCCTGACATCCTATGCTGTAAAATATCAAGTCGGCTCCTCCACGACTAATCCATTGTTCACTGGCGGCGTGTTTTTTAATAGTAACTCAAAAAAGTAGAAGAATTCATTAATGGCTGCGTGTAACATGTTTGTACAATCTCCAGTAATTATATTTGGATTTTTCACGTGCATTACAGGAAAACAGTCTCAACTGGACCCCATTCTGCTTTATTTTCTTCACTATGCACACCCAGAGAATCCCGTTGTTGTGAAACACTATGCTTTCAAGTTTCACATTCATTTAAAAGGGGAAACTGCTTTTTATGTAACTATGCCTAAGTCATAAGAATTGTATTCTTTTCAGCCACACCAAAAGTAAAAAGTAAAAATATTAACAATAATAAAAGAAAAATACAAAAAACACATACACTCACCTAAAGGATTATTAGGAACACCATACTAATACGGTGTTTGATCCCCTTTCACCTTCAGAACTGCCTTAATTCTACGTGGCATTGATTCAACAAGGTGATGAAAGCATTCTTTAGAAATGTTGGCCCATATTAATAGGATAGCATCTTGCAGTTGATGGAGATTTGTGGGATGCACATCCAGGGCACGAAGCTCCCATTCCACCACATCCCAAAGATGCTCTATTGGGTTGAGATCTGGTGACTGTGGGGGCCATTTTAGTATAGTGAACTCATTGTCATGTTCAAGAAACCAATTTGAAATGATTCGAGCTTTGTGACATGGTGCATTATCCTGCTGGAAGTAGCCATCAGAGGATGGGTACATGGTGGTCATGAAGGGATGGACATGGTCAGAAACAATGCTCAGGTAACCCGTGGCATTTAAACTATGCCCAATTGGCACTAAGGGGCTTAAAGTGTGCCAAGAAAACATCCCCCACACCATTACACCACCACCACCAGCCTGCACAGTGGTAACAAGGCATGATGGATCCATGTTCTCATTCTGTTTACGCCAAATTCTGACTCTACCATTTGAATGTCTCAACAGAAATCGAGACTCATCAGACCAGGCAACATTTTTCCAGTCTTCATCTGTTCAATTTTGGTGAGCTCGTGCAAATTGTAGCCTCTTTTTCCTAATTGTAATGGAGATGAGCGGTACCCGGTGTGGCTGTTGTAGCCCATCCGCCTCAAGGTTGTGCGTGTTGTGGCTTCACAAATGCTTTGCTGCATACCTCGGTTGTAACGAGTGGTTATTTCAGTCAAAGTTGCTCTTCTATCAGCTTGAATCAGTCAGCCCATTCTCCTCTGACCTCTAGCATCAACAAGGCATTTTCGCCCACAGGACTGCCGCATACTGGATGTTTTCCCTTTTCACACCATTCTTTGTAAACCCTAGAAATGGTTGTGCGTGAAAATCCAAGTAACTGAGCAGATTGTGAAATACTCAGACCGGCCCGTCTGGCACCAACAACCATGCCACGCTCAAAATTGCTTAAATAACCTTTCTTTCCCATTCTGACATTCAGTTTGGAGTTCAGGAGATTGTCTTGACCAGGACCACACCCCTAAATGCATTGAAGCAACTGCCATGTGATTGGTTGATTAGATAATTGCATTAATGAGAAATTGAACAGGTGTTCCTAATAATCCTTTAGGTGAGTGTATATAGCACAAATGTAAATGATGCACTCAGAATATTTAACTTATGTTTGAATGAAGTTATTTTTAATATTAAGTATTTGTGCCTAATATGACAACCTTACTTCTAAGCAAGTAACATATGCAAGGAGCTGGTATTAAACAACTAATGGGGTCGTGGACTTTTAATTTCCAGGAAAAAGATCATTTTGCTGCTTGTCCTTAATTAATTTTTGGCAGGTGGCAAGTGAGGTATATTTCTTGACTTATTTTTGTGTATGCTGAAGCATAAAAAGTTCTTTGCACCAGTGCACCTTATAAGGATCGTTGGTTACCAGTCCTCCACAGGTGAGCAGAGAGCTGAGGAGACTTCATGCCAGCAAAGCAGCGGGTCCAGATGGTGAATCGCCACGACTGCTGAAGGCCTGTGCCCTGGAACTGGGGAGTCCTCTACAGTGCATCTTCAACCTGAGCCTGGAACAGGGGAGAGTCCCGAGGCTTTGGAAAACATCTTGTGTCACCCCAGTCCCAAAGGTTTCACGTCTTAGTGAGCTGAATGACTTCCGGCCTGTTGCTCTGACGTCACATGTGATGAAGACCATGGAGCAGCTGCTTCTTCACCACCTGAGGCCACAGATCTGCCACGCCCTCGACCCTCTGCAGTTTGCATACCAGGAAAAGGTGGGAGCGGAGGATGCCATCATCTATATGCTATACCGATCCCTCTCCCACTTGGACAGAGGCAGTGGTGCTGTAAGAATTATGTTTTTTGACTTCTCTAGCACCTTCAACACCATCCAACCTCTATTCCTTAGGGACAAGCTGACAGAGATGGGAGTAGATTCACAACTGGTGGCATGTATCGTGGACTATCTCACAGACAGACCTCAGTATGTGCGTCTCGGGAACTGCAGGTCTGACATTGTGGTCAGCAACACAGGAGCACTGCAAGGGACTGTACTTTCTCCGGTCCTGTTCAGTCTATATACATCAGACTTCCAATATGACTCGGAGTCCTGCCATATGCAAAAGTTCGCTGATGACAATGCTATCGTGGGCTGCATCAGGAGTGGGCAGGAGGAAGAGTATAGGAAGCTAATCAAAGACTTTGTTAAATGGTGTGACTCAAACTACTTACACCTGAACACCAGCAAGACCAAGGAACTGGTAGTGGATTTTAGGAGGCCCAGGCCCCTCACGGACCCCGTGATTATCAGAGGTGACTGTGTGCAGAAGGTGCAGACCTATAAATACCTGGGAGTGCAGCTGGATGATAAATTGGACTGGACTGCCAATACTGATGCTCTATGTAAGAAAGGTCAGAGCCGACTATATTTCCTTAGAAGGTTGGCGTCCTTCAACATCTGCAATAAGATGCTGCAGATGTTCTACCAGGCGGTTGTGGCTAGTGCCCTCTTCTACACGGTGGTGTGCTGAGGAGGCAGCATATAGATGAAGGACGCCTCACGCCTGGACAAACTTGTTAGGAAGACAGGCTCTATTGTAGGAATGAAGCTGGAAAGTTTAACATCTGTGGCAGAGCGACGGGCGCTTAGCAGGCTCCTGTCAATCATGGAGAATCCACTGCATCCACTGAACAGGATCATCTCCAGGCAGAGGAGTAGCTTCAGTAACAGACTTTTGTCACTGTCCTGCTCCACTGACAGACTGAGGAGATCGTTTCTCCTCCACACTATGCAACAGTTCAATTCCACCCTTGTAAACGCTAACATTATTCAGTTATTGTCTGTTTTTACATGCATTTTTATTACTCTTTAATTTAATATTATTTTTTGTATCAGTATACTGCTGCTGGATTATGTGAATTTCCCCTTGGGATTAATAAAGTATCTATCTATCCACTTAAACAAGAGGCAGCAGAGTGAAGTTTTCAAGTTCCAGACTTCTGCAGAGCTCCCTGGGAGTAGTTTTAGCAAGCAGGTCTGCTAGAAAGGAAAACAGTAGACACTTTAAGAAGCAGGAGTGAGGAGATTTCAGGACTTTTATGTACTTCCAGCTGACCCGGAAGCTCTTCCCAGAGATGCATAAATGTTATAGCTTTAAGGGATTTCCGCAATCTCTCTTAGGTGAGTCAAGAGTTGGGAGCAGAGTGGAGACATGGCTCATCAGGAAGAGTGCAAGAAGCGGAGGAGGGAGTTAGGGACAGTCAGAATATTGGTAAATCTTTATGGAAGAAGAGAAAGTTTTCAGAAGACATTGGAGTGACTAGGTGCTATTAAGGATACTATCTATTGTGTACTGCAGGACATGACAGGGCCTAGTGTTTATGGATTTTGTGTTAACTGTGTCTTTGTTTTTCTGTTATTCCCTACCTTGAAAACCTTATTTACTCAAATAAATACTCTTTTTGTTGGAGATCTGGACTTGATTGCTTGTCTTCTACACACAGGGTCTAATCAAGAGCATTCCTTGAAGGTCACTCTGTTATGTCTTATGCATATACATACTCACAGTGCCACTTTGTGTTTAGTTTTATGGCCATTACTGTTTTGTACATCTGATTGCTATAATGCTATGTGGATGCTAGGCACTAGACCTGCAAACTGAGACCAAACCTTGTTGGAAAAATGAAGTCTCTCTATTATAAAAAAAAAACTTGCAACGAGACGAGACGTGTTCAGAGATACGAGATGTGACTTTCTCAGAGAGACACTTTCACGTCCCGCGAGACTAGACTTTGTGCCAAGAGATTTAACCACGCTCGGGGAGTAGATGACAAAGTAGAACGTTGTAAAGAATTCAAAAACATTGGCGTGATACACATGCAGAGCAGGTTAGAGATAATGGAAGTAGGAAAATTCCAAAGTCTCAAAAAGTGATAGTAAAGATCGCATTAACTCAAACAAATGAAAAATATTACTTGGTGAAATAATAGAACAGTGAAAAGATATGGCATAGTGTTCGAGGATGTCTGGGGGAGAAGAGAGAAAATGCAGTGAAACAAAAGTACAGCTGCTGTACGGGCTTTTAATCGTTTGAAGCACCGCATGAGATGCAGATCACATGGCACAGCATCAGCAGCAATCCAGCAGCTGATCGAGTAAAGAGGAGGTAAAAAAAAAAAAATATTTGTTTCCCATTGTATCACCATTTAAGAGGGGTTTCAGAGGAGCGACCTTGTCTCCTTGGGGTGTGTTCAGCCCCCCTCTTCACAACAGCGTGTAGCGTAGGTTTTCGGGCTTTGGCAAGCGAAGCGAGCATCGGGTGATGCCCCTTAGTCTTACTAAAAAAACTTGCTGTTCAACACCTTTTTTTAGTTAGTATATTCTGGAATAATCTAGATTGGTTTATGACGTCTCTGACTTTATTACTTGTCACTTAGCTTGACAGACCAGGAATATAAAACCAATTATTTCTTGTCCACACATGATTCAGCAAATTTAAATTGTTTCATGTATATCAGTCTTTGGTCTTTTGCACACATTTACAATTGGAGGGACCCCTTATTAGACGAACTACTCCCTGGTCCATATTTGCTTCATGACATGAAATTTCAGGCAGATCAGATGGTCACATGAAGATTTTAACAAAAATTTGATCTCTCACAGCAACTAGTTTTGTGTGAACCCCACACAAAGATAGTGGGAGCATGCAGACTTTAAACAAAAACCACAAGAGTTAAGCCCAGGTCTAGTATTATCTGCTGCACACTCTTGCTACCACGGATGCATAAAATGGCTTAATTGGCAAAGTTACTGACACTCCTGTAATATAATTTCCTTTCGGCAATAATGGCTCAGTAATTGTCCAAATGAATCACACTTATCTACCTCTTTACATTCAAAAAGAAATTCCAATGGACGTGAGCTTTGCCATCAATGATGTAGCATTTTTTGAAGTCACAGAGAGGCAGCATAATAACTCAGTGTTTATAGATCTGAGGCTATCAGTTGTGTCAGAACCCACTAATGGCTGAAATCACTTCTAATTCATTACTGTCATGAGGTTTCTCTAAACATGGCTAAAACAGTCATTGAGAGAGCCGGGACCACTGATCTCTCACAGATTCAAACCATGATCTAAAACTTAAACTTGCACTGCATTTATGTTAGAAAAATGCAGATTCTCAGATACTAACAAAGAAGAAGTTATCAACATTAAATCAGCTATAGCCTATTGACCTTGGTATGTGTCTTATATGTATTATTAAATATGCCTGGAAGACGATGGTGAGTGTCCTGTTTGGGGGGACCAAAGTCTGCTGATGTGGCCGATTTGACTGTCTAATCTTGCTGGGTGGGCATGAATCCTGAATGAATGTTGAAATGGGTCACAGTGCTCAGATCATCACTCCTGTTTTTCATCTTTATGACTATTCCATTCAGCCTCAAATTCAAACATGAGAAAAATATCAAAATTGTTTTGACTACAACAAGACCATTCCACTTATTCCACTACATGTTGTCAACTCCCATTCACCTTAAATGTACTTAATAAAGTCAAGCTGAGATCTAAAGTTCCCCAGGGTGTCACATTCAACTTTATTGCTAAGAGACATGTTCCATATATGTACTGTTCTTTTTGTGCAATTCACTGCTAAAAAGCTTCCATCTGTGCACCTCTGGTCTTTTTGAAGAGCTTATTTTTGAAGTAACTACTAGAATAGAATGAATTCACTTGATTCAATAATACAAAATACTGCTATCTTCTGTCTTCACAAGGCTCTGAAATGTTCTTAATAGCTTATGTCCAGAAGTTTCAGAAGTCTGATAGCTCTTTTTCTCACTTTGTCCACACGTTTAGGGCAACATAGCATTCATCTTAAAGAAATAGCATAAAGGGTTAATAATGTGGGAAACCAAATAAAGGTCAAGTGAACAACAAAATGCACACTGAAACAGAGGATTTGGTTTAGGAAAAATACTGAGATGGCCAAGTAAATAAAGAATGTACCAGAAGAAAGGCTGATGCAATATATAAAATGAACTGAAGGATGACTAAGAAATCAGCAGATGTACTTTAAGCAACAAGAATAGACAATTGTTATATGCACAGAAATTTCAAGGGTGGCACAACTCAAAGGTATAAGAGGAACCAGAATATAATTTAATAGACTTTTATTTTATATAAATCATATGGGTGGAAACCCAATGAATCAACCAGAGTAAAATGTATGCATTGATTGACACTGTATGTAAATTCAGTAATTTATAAAATGAACCTCTATTCTTTGTTTCTCTGACCATTCTGACCATCCTGTAATGGACTGCTTTTGAAGAATGCTCCCTCCAAGGCATTTTGCCAAGGAGTAATTAAAAGATACAATGAACAGCTTTTCTCCTGCCTGATTACTGAATTGTCCTGTTAGAGGATGTTTCTTTCTTTAATAAGATGTTAAAGTTCGACCACAACTGCTGAACAGAAGATTAAAGATGTGACCTTACATCTTGTCTTGTCTTGTACATTTTAAGCAGAGTCCATCTTGTACTTTAGTACTTTAATCAATAAAAGACTTAATACTTCTATATAAAAGCGGTCGGGATTGTCCTTCCATCCCGTGAGTGCTACACCGCCCTGTCCATTTTGCAATGCATGATGGGAGTTTCACACTGCAGACTGTGAGATATCTGTCCATTATAAAAGCGGTGCAATGCATGATGGGATTTTTGTAGTTTCGTTTTCCAGGTAAAAGATGATTTTCTACTCCAGACTGTGCGATATCTTCTTCTTCTTTCTTACTATATAAAAGCGGTCAGGATTGTCCTTCCGTCCCGTGAGTGGAAAGTGTAGCGGTATTCCGCTTATCACAGACTTACTACTTGCAGCTTGTGTGCAGGCGACATGATGTGAGCAGAGTTCTGGTGCTCCCATCGTTCCCTTGCTTTTGTGCGCGATGCGCTGGAAAAATAGACAAAATTATGTCTCTGGAAATAATTAATGTTGTTGGAGTACAAATGCCTCACCGTGTAGTAAATATCAGGGGGGTTCAAAAGGGCGACCTCAATATAAAAAAAAAATGTAAATTTCATCACAAAAATAACAAAAACTACGAGTATTAAAGTAATACCTCACAAATGCAATATAACCAAATTAATGAGTTTGTATAAAATATCAAATTGATCTACATATTGAATTGCCTTAAGACGTGGTCAACTTAAAAGTCGGTCGCCTTTAAAGATGGGTCAGCCTAGTATAAAAATATATTCTGCTAACCTTTTTAACAGGTTTTGTATGCTGTCTCACCATGCACTATAACGAGTCCATCTACTTTTTACATCTAGATACATAAAGTTTAATTTACTGTAGGACTCTGGTCACTGTCAGGACAGAGGTTTGCATGTTTTCCTCGTACCTGCAAGTGCATGTTAGCTGGTGATTGTTAATGGGCACAGTATGTGTCAGTGTGAGTGTGTGCCCCATAATGAACTGGCATGCCATCTAAGGTTTGCTTCTGTATTGCACCTGATGAAATAAGATCCAGGGCCTGGTTTAAGCAAATTAAAATAATGTGTTAACCTATTGTCATGCGTGCCAGCTTGGTGAAAAGGTGCAAGGAAGCAGGGACACAAAAAAGGCAAAGTCTGTAAGAAAAGTCTCTGTTTTTCAACAAGCGAAGTGTGATGATGTTAACTTTCAGGCAACCCATCATCCAGTCACTCAAGATGTAAGGATGGCAGCAATTGGAAGCGGTCTGTCATTTTTAGACTGCAGCCAAGGTAGAACAAACACCAGCGACTTTGGCACTGCAAAGCCCTCTAAATTTTTTTGCAACACTATCTTTCTTTAAACACCTTGCTTTCTGTCATATAAACAGGATTTTCCCCTGTAGCCCCAAACCTTTGACATTGCTTGTGTACTTCTGTTTAACACTACTTAAAAACTAGGGCTGGGCAATATCATTAAAAAAAAAAACAAACAAACTGAATGACGATACACAATAAATACCTCAGTATCTTCTATAAAGTCTGTTGTTAAAATGTTCAGTTTTATGTCAAAGACACACGTAGGATATCACAATTTTATTAAAATACACTGCAATCAAAATAAAATGCAAATAGGCTGACAAGATTTTAATTTATGGTAGAAAATATACAGGTGCAAAAAATATCAACATGTAAATGAAAATAATAACATAGATAGCCTATATTAAATAAAAATCTTTGAACATGTTCTTTTAATTGTTTAACACAATAGCACTGGTTAAAATATTCTGATATTACAGGATTTCCTCTCTTGCTTAAATAATACACAGCTGCACAAAAAAATTTTTTTTTGTAAAACTCGAGTTATGTGTGTGGAATGTTATTTGATTTTAATAAATTCATCCATCCATCCATTATCCAACCTGCTATATCCTAACTACAGGGTCACAGGGATCTGCTGGAGCCAATCTCAGCTAGCACAGGGCGCAAGGCAGGACGCCAGCCCACCGCAGGGCACACACACACACTAGGGACAATATAGAATCGCCAATGCAACTAACCTGCATGTCTGGACTGTGGGAGGAAACCGGAGCACCCAGAGGAAACCTATGCAGACACAGGGAAAACATGCAAACTCCACGCAGGGAGGACCTGGGAAGCGAACCCAGGTCTCCTAACTGCGAGGCAGCAGCGCTACCCACTGCACCACCGTGCCGCCTTTAATAAATTAAAAAAAAAACAAAAATGAAAAAGATGTATTATATTAAAAAATACCAGACCTACTTGCTCTGACAAAAGCAGTTTTCTTCAGAGGTGGATACAGCCCTGTTAATATCTTAGAGGTTTTTTGCACTGGCCTATGAGTTTAAACTGTCTCAGGCTTGTGAGATGCCCTGTGGCAGGTTACAACATTACCACTAAAACTGAAAAACCTTTGTCTCTGTATCTCTCCCTACCGTAACTGACTGCAAGTAGTTTAAAAGGTCATTTTTAATTGCCCCTCTATTGTTGGTGGCTGTGCTTTCCTTGAAGAAGCTTGCAAGTGACTTCTTCTTTTTTCTTTTTAACTGTTGATTGCACAAATTCTGCTCCTTCTTGGACTATAGGATTGGGAACAGTGGGCACAGCTGTGTAAGGCTTAAGGCTTCCTGATCAGCCAGAAGAGACCCTGCCTCCCAGACAGCTTTGCGCTTCAATGCGTTAATCTTGTCTCTTGCTATATATTTGGCTGTAAATCTTGAATCCACAAGTGAGGCCATGTCCAATACTTTGCATTGACATATTCCACAATAGCAGTCTTGATGGATTTGCCCAGCTCACTGTCTCCCTCATCATGTGCCAGGAGACTTAAATTAAAAAGAAGAAGCACAGGTCTGACATATGAGAGAGTGCCATAGTCATCACCTGAAAAAGAATCTGTGAAGGGGTTTCAGAGCTTTCAGGATGTCCTTCTGGACCTTTGTGTCTTGTGATATACAGTATTAACAAGATGCCTGGATTTTTTTTGTCAGAGGACAGAACATTTGTCAGTGTTCCCTGTGGTTTCAGGACTTTCTCAATCATTTGTTACCTTGCTCCCCAGCATGTGGTTGTCGCTGTCATTAGCTGGTGAGTGGGCAGACCAAGCAGAAACTGGACTGTAGCCAGCTGCCTTCTTTTCCTCCAGCTATAGAAGCGATTTACACAAAGAAATGGTCTGGGTGATATGGTCATCATCCATGTCATGTTCTGCAGTACAAAATTGTTAAATAATTTTCTAATTATCTATTTCATGCATTTAAAGAGACAGATCACTGATGTCACTTAACATAAACCAGACAATTTGTTTAAAGTTTATAAGATAAAAAAATAACATTTATACTACTTATATATCTACCACCTGTAAATAAAGCTGTTATTTAGTCAATTTCTTTAATATTGCACTCAGTGTTGGCCAGGTGAAGTCAGTGACCAAATGACTGCATACATAGCTACTTCATCAGTTGCACCACTTTGATAATGGTCTTTTTTTGCTGAGCTTCCAGTTTGTAAGAGCATCCTGTAGGGTTTCAACTATATGCTCTCTAGCGTGATCTTATAGAAAATTCTTGCCCTGCATCCGGTGTTGTCAGGACTGGTTCTGGCCTCCTGCAACTCTCAATTCTATTCTATTCTACTCCAGAACCTGCAAACATCTCCAGTGTTACTGAATCCTGAATGTATCTACTAATTATCTCTACAAAAAGAACTTCAGCATTTGACTACAAAAGAAACAAACCTCATTTGAACATTGTGGACACTAGAGGGCACTGCAGCTCCCCAAATCCACTACAATACAGGGTGGTCCAGATCTAATTATACAGATCCAGATCGTCTGGATGAGTTTGATTTATGTGGGGACGATTCCAGTTCAGTGCAAAGACGATTCTTCATGTCGTCAGTTCGCACCCTTCTCGATGGTCCGGTATTTTTTGGTTGATTTTCTATGTAATAAACTTAGTAAGTTATAGCGTAATGAGAATTGCATAATTAGATCTGGACCACCCTATAGACACAGGGAACAAGTTAAAATCACAAAGAGCCTATTTATTTTGGAAAACTCTTCCCTTGAGCATTTCACAACACACAGTTATTATTCTCTCCCTGTCTCTTGGTCTCTTTCTCCTCTGCTCCTCCCAGCTAGCTTCATCCACCTTCCACCCGACTCTGGCTCCTTCCTCTGAGGCTGGCAAGTCCTTTTATATTGGCCAACCCGGAAGTGCTTCTGCTCTTCTGCCTATGTGGTCTGCAAGCACTTCCAGATTAGGCAGAAACCCCATGCTCCATTTTCACAGCACCCCCTGGCAGCACCCACGGTACCCAACAGGGCTGAGTTACACAACTCCAAGTCCCATGGTGCCGTGTAGGAATCTGGGGCACTGCTGCAATACAGGGGAGTTGTCGTCTAGTGTTCTGGGGCAGGTATTGCCTTAAAGAAGCTGCCTTCCCCAGTCTTTCCATTTTTTGGACGTTCTAGCTGGATTGGGCTCCCGCTGTCTCTTACAACATGGAAAAATGTTTGAGAAATGGTCTACATCCAAATCATTATAGGCAAAAAATGTTTGTATAAAAAAAAAAACACTTTTAATGCTTTATCAGCAATATGTGGAGGAATTCCAGACTGTTTAACATTATGCTATAGCAATGTCTGGATATTTTCTGTTGATCTTTTTGCATATAGTACAACACAAAATTATGCTGTGCCAATTTGAGTGTAGCTGATATGGCAGCAGACAGGTTAGTCCTGTTGCCTCAAAGATCCAACACACTGGGTTAAAATCCAAGTGGGTTTTCTTCCTATATTCCCCATAAATGTACGTACATTCATTAATTATTAATCAATTAATTCTAAACTGATGTCTTTTCTTGTGAGCATAAGTAAGCCTTATGATTAGCTGTAACTCCGGCCATGCTTGGTTCCTGTCTTGTGCCTAGGCTTGTCTCAGCATCCAAAGTCTCTGAATTGTCTTTAGAATGATATCTTATTTTACATGTGTGTTTCAAGTATATTCTTAAAAAGGCACATTTCCATTACATTGCTAAATTTTTCCCAATATTTTGCAACAAGAATTCTGGGCAAAGTATGACACAAATTATGCACATGAGAGCACTATTGTAAGGTTAAAATAATAATACAAATATTTTATTCCTTTCCTCTTCCAGTCTTGTGACCTCTACTATAATGATAAAATTGTTTATACTTCTTATTTAGCTGCATGGCATGCATTCAAAGTTTGTTGCAGCCTTCTGTTTTTGTTTTAATATCCATCTCTGCATACTTTTTCTTTTTAAAGTAAATACACATGTACGACTAGAATATGTTTGAAGATAAAATAACACCTAGCAGGCCTTGCCAATAACAACTATAGTAGCTGTCTGTAAAACTACATTTGTTTTAATAAACTTGCCCACACTTTGAAGTATTACTGAATTATCTAGGTGATTATGTCTCCATACCTAGTTTTTTTAAATCTTTTACTGAATTTTTTAAAAGTATGTAACGTTCTGTGAAGTCAAACTTAACAAAACTAAATTCAGTTCAACCCCCACCCATGAGAAAGAGAAGAAGGCTAACAGCCACAGTAAAACTTTGAGAGTAGTAAAGAGGGAAATGAGTCTTTCTTCCCAATATCAATGCTTATTCTAAAAAATCATTGATTAGATCATGCCAGGTTTTAAAATGTTTTGCACACAAAGTTTCTAATTTAGAGATAGTGGAAAAATTGTGTTAATGGGAAGCCAAATTTGGAGTGTAATTGTTCGTAGGATGCAAATACATTACTTATATAAAAATCTCTAAATGATTTAATCCCATATGTTTTCCAAACATTAACAACTATGTAAGTTTGAGAGGGTGGACAAAGGTGGTTATCATGTAGAGGTGCCACAGATAAAATATTCTCTAACTTGAAGTGCTTTCAACATTGGTTCATATTCTGAGTGAATGAAGGACAGCTGGGTTGCTTGTATATTGATAATACCTTGTAATTTATTGGGTACAAAGAAAGGAATATAAAGAAGTGCAGGATTTCATTTCTATTGCAAACCAAGCTAGTGTGTGTTCATCTATTTGTGTCAATGTCCAGATTTTTATAGCTTATATACTTGTTGCCCAGTAATAAAACTGAAAATCTGGTAGAGCCATGCCACCTTCTGATTTAGGTCGTTGTGGGGTCACCCTTTGGAGGCGTGGATATTTCGAATTCCAAATAAATGAAGTTATGATTGAATCTAATTTTTAGAAATAATTTGTTAATGTATATATGGGGATGTTTTGAAATAGAAACAGAAGATTAGGGAAGATATTCTTTATAGTGTTAATTCTCCCTGCTAAAGTAAGATGGAGGGTAGACCATCGATGCAAGTCTTGTTTAAATTTTTCCAAGCAGGCAGAAAAAGTTTGCTGAAAAATAGCTTTATGTTTACTTGTGATGTTTACTCCTAGGTATTTAAACTGATCTGCAGATAAAAGGGAAGATGTCCAATCTAATATTATTTGATAGAGAATTCACTGGAAAAAGCACACTTTTGTTCAAATTAATGTTGAGTCCTGATATCTTTTGAAATTCCGCTAGTGGAATTTATTAATTTTCATAAAGATGAAAGACGCCTCACGCCTGGACAAACTTGTTAAGAAGGCAGGCTCTATTGTAGGAGTAAAGTTGGACAGTTTAACAGAGCATGGGGCACTAAGCAAACTCCTGTCAATCATGAAGAATCCACTGCATCCACTGAACAGTGTCATCTTCAGTGACAGACTTTTGTCACTGCTGTGACAGACTGGATTCCATGAGGGAGTAAATGCTAACATTACTCCAAGTTATTGTCTGCTTTTACATGCATTGGGTATCAGTATACTGCTGCTGGATTATGAATTTCCCTTGGGATTAATAAAGTATCTATCTCTATCTATCTATCTATCTATCTATCTATCCTATCTATCTATCTATCTATCTATCTATCTATCTATCTATCTATCTATCTATCTATCTATCTATCTATCTATCTATCTATCTATCTATCTATCTATCTATCTATCTAGTGCAGTTAGGGCCGCAGGCACAGGTCTGATATATATAGTACCTTATCATCTGCATAGAGTGATATGTTCTGTTGAAGTCCTTCTCTGAAAATCCCCTTTATCTCTGATGCATTTCGAAAGCAAACAACCAATGGCTCAATGGTGATTGCTAATAGCAGTGGTGACAAGGGGCATTCTTGTCTAGTATCTAGCTTGAAGTAGTCCGAAATAATATTGCTAATACAAACTGAAGCTTCTGGACTGGTATACAGTAGTTTGATCTATGCACAAATGTTCAAGCCAAACCCAAATGTATGCAATGTGGTGAATAGGTAGTCTAATTTAACCATATCAAATGCTCTTTCTGCATCCAAAGATAAGAAGATCTCCGGAGTGTTAGACTTTATGGGTGAATATATTACATTAAATAGTTGCTGAAGATTGTAAGCTAAGTGTCCATACCTAGTTTTACTTGGTTATAAGGCCGTTATCAAAGGAGTCTGTAAAATGACCCATGAATTTGTGGCACACTGTGCTGTGTAATGCCTTCCTCTCCCACCTTCTCATTGTGAGCTTATGAAATTCTTCACACCCTGGAACATTTTTCACATCCTTCTACCAAAAAATACAAATCTAAATTGCATTTATGTAGAGGATTATATTAATTCACTTTCTGAACATACTTCTGGTACAGGTTTATGGCGGATTGAAAGCCATCCCAGTAACAACTATCAGGTGGAAACTATGCATGTATTTTAGAATTAACTCTTCACCTAAAATATACCAGATGGTAGAGAAAACCTTGTGCAGAGGTTGTAAATCAAATGAAGCTGATTGAAGTTGTAAGGTAGTGTTAACCACCATGCCATTCTTTGTAATGTGTTTGCCATGATTTGAGTTCATTATTAATTTTTAATGCATTTTTAGATTTTGAGGTTAACCAACCTTTTGGGGTTTCTTGAACTATAGATTCTGAATCTTCCATTAGTGTTTTTTTAATTTAAGATTTAATTTTCTTAAGAGTTATTTTGTACTGTTTTCACCTCAATCTTCGTAATTTCTGATTGCTTTTATTTTGTGTTCTTTTTTGTAGGGCAGCTCCTGTGTTGTTAGGGGCGAACCCTCAAAGGTTATTACTTATGTTAATGATGGGATTTGTTTAATTGGTTACTCATGAGATTAATTCCTTACCTGGGTTTATAGATTCAAAAAACTCCTTTTGATTTGCAGTTTTTTGATTCACTATTCTTTCTGCTTAGTTTCTTTCTGGTTTTGAATCTTGCCTGTGATTGCTTGACTTGATGCTTGCGTTTCACTGTGTGGTACATCTTATAGTTTTGACCCTTTTCTGAATTTGATTATGGCTCTTTTCCAGGTTTTCCTGCAAAGAAAACCCAGTACAGTACTTTTATCTCACTATCAGTACAGTGCTTTGTGATTGTGGATCCTTTTAATGGAGCTATAGAACACAAAATTTATTGATAAGATGCTAATAATTACCTGAAGGGACATACTTTAAAATGATACTATCCTTGTCTAATCACAGTTTTTTAAAAAATCATTATTCTTTTGAATAGCATAATTCTCAACCAACAGATTTCAATGTATCTGGCCATCCTTAGTGATGCTTTTATGACAAACATTAAGAAGAAAAATAAGTTTGATCAGCTGGCTCTCCTTTAAAAGTCAGGAGGGTTCCTGCAAGACCTAAGATGACTTTAAGACTCTAAAAGAATTACTGACTGAGACTGAGTAAATATGCAAATGTGTAATGAATGGCAAGAAGGAAGCACCTGCTGAATAATGGCCCCAAGAAGGAAACACATGTGGAACAAAAGCCATGTGATGTACACCTTAACTTATTCAATGAATTATGAGACTCTGTTGTGGTTTGTTAGAAAAGGTTTTATGGACGAATGAAGCCAAAGTGGAAAATTCAGTTCTGCTAACGGCCTAATTCATACATTAAAACATTGGAAAATGGTAGAATTCCTCAAAACTCTTATTGCTTATTTAGCCATTAAAATGAAATCTTGTTAAAAATCCTCTCTTTATGCTTTGTTTACCAGCTATCCAGTGGTTCACTATTTATTAAAGATATGGAACCAATGTGTGACACATTTTAAGGCAGAGTAGCTCGTTTCTGCTACCCCCTATACATGATGACTCAGTTAATGGAAGTTACTGGGTATCATGATGTTCAAATATTTCTATATTGATAATGCATTTGTATAAACTGATATGCTGTAAAGGTAATCTGGCAGTGACCTAAATTTTCAAATCAGAAATAATTATTAAAAACAACCTACCTAGCTTTCCTCTGCTTTTATCTATATACCGTATATTTATGACATAATACTGGCTAGTCTGGATGAGGATGCAGCTTGCATCTCCAGAGTATCTCACTTAAAGGAAACCTTATTTACTCTTAGTTTTCTAAGAATCAGGATGACTAACGTTCATCACAACTCTGTTGGTGCATCTTTAAAACACTTCCCCAAAATTTGAGAAAGTGAAAGTAAGAAGGAAAGTTCAAGAAAGACTGAGACTGTTGTATTCAGGAAAAATCACTCATTAAATTAAGACCAGTTCTTTATTATGGTTATATCAATAAAAATAGATCTTATTCAATAAATTAGCGGTGCTCCTACTAGGAGATGTCAAGTATATAGGACAGACCTGTGATGTGTTCTAAAAACTGGCAGAATAGGTGGGGCAAATTCAGATAAGCAAACAACTTTCGTCAAATCATCTACCACAATACAGGTAGTTATTCGATTTACCCTGCTCTATTGGAGACATACTTTATGACTATTAATATTACAGAAAAAGTCCTGCCCGGACTGTTAAAAATGAGAAATTTAGATAAATGTATTCTCACTAATATTTCAAAGATTTTGTTTTCAAAATTACTTAATCTACTGATAATATTAATATAAAACTAGCCAACCCGCTACGCCGCATAATTATCAACGTGAACAGTCAACGTGGCTCACAGCTGCATGTGGACTGTAGCACAGACCAAAGCGAGTGAGGATGTGTTTGGTGACGTGTTGAGGGTGGGCACAAGAGCAAGCACTGCGCATGCCTCGAGAGTGAAGGTGGATGCGGGAGGAGGGTGAGAGTTGGAGGTCGGGGCTCTGTCATGCGTACACCATGGTCGGGTGACTTGGTCGATTATATATACAGTGGAAAATTGGTTTACGACCAGAGTTTTGGAATGAATTATGGTCGTGAACTGAAGTAATTTCCCCCATAGGATTGTATGTAAATACAATTAATCCATTCCAGACCGTACAAACTGTATGTAAATATATATATTTTTACGCTTTTAAGCACAAATATAGTTAATTATACCATAGAATGCACAGCGTAATAGTAAACTAAATGTAAAAACATTGAATAACACTGAAAAAACCTTGAACAACAGAGAAAATTGAAAACACTGCAAGAGTTTGCGCTATAGCGCTACAAACCGCTTGCTAAAAACACTTTTTTTTAATGAGTTTTAAGCACAGGGGAAAAAATGAACATTTGAAAAATCCATAATTTAATAAACAACCAAGAAAAGTAACATCGCAACAATGCATGCGACTGCCTGTGTGTGTGTGTCTCTCGCGTGCCTCTGTGTGTGTGTGTGTCTCTCTCTCACGCCTCTGTGTGTGTGTGTCACTCTTGCGCACCTGTGTGTGTGTGTGTCTCTCATGTGCCTGTGTGTGTGTGTCTCTCGCGCTCCTGTGTGTGTATGTGTCTCTCGCATGCCTGTGTGTGTATTTGTCTCTCTCGCACGCCTGTGTGTGTCTCTCTCTCTCTCGCGCGCCTGTGTGTGTGTCTCTCCTTCTCTCGCACACCTGTGTGTGTGTGTCTCTCTTGCACACCTGTGTGTGTGTGTGTCTCTCTCTCTCTTGCGCGCCTGTGTGTGTCTCTCTCTCATGTGGAGAGCACAGACAAAAGCGACTGAGGCTGTGTTTGGTGAGTTGTTGCGTGCGGGCACATGAGCAGGCAGTGCACATGCCTCGAGAGCGACGGTGGATGCAGGAGGAGGGATACAGTTGGCGGGCAGGGCTCTGCTGAGTGTATCCCATGGTTTTAGAGTCTGCGGGTGGGGCTCTGTGAATTGGCGGGCATGGCTTTCTGTCTTGCTTGCGCTCACTGTCTTGCGTGCCCTTAGTAGCAGCGAAGTACTGCCTTTAAATTTTTATTAAGAAGAAAGTTAAACCTTTTTAAACTGAGGGAAAATATAGTTAATTATACCATAGAATGCACAGCGTAATAGTAAACTAAATGTAAAAACATTGAATAACACTGAAAAAACCTTGAACAACAGAGAAAATTGAAAACACTGCAAGAGTTTGCGCTATAGCGCTACAAACCGCTTGCTAAAAACACTTTTTTTTAATGAGTTTTAAGCACAGGGGAAAAAATGAACATTTGAAAAATCCATAATTTAATAAACAACCAAGAAAAGTAACATCGCAACAATGCATGCGACTGTGTGTGTGTGTGTGTGTCTCTTTCATACGCCTGTGTGTGTCTCTCTCTCTCCTGCGCCTGTGTGTGTGTCTCTCTCGCGTGCCTCTGTGTGTGTGTGTGTCTCTCTCTCACGTGTGTGTGTGTGTGTCTCTCTCTCTCTCTCTTGCGCGCCTGTGTGTGTCTCTCTCATGTGGAGAGCACAGACAAAAGCGACTGAGGCTGTGTTTGGTGAGTTGTTGCGTGCGGGCACATGAGCAGGCAGTGCACATGCCTCGAGAGCGACGGTGGATGCAGGAGGAGGGATACAGTTGGCGGGCAGGGCTCTGCTGAGTGTATCCCATGGTTTTAGAGTCTGCGGTGGGGCTCTGTGAATTGGCGTGGCTTGTCTGTCTTGCTTGCGCTCACTGTCTTGCGTGCCCTTAGTAGCAGCGAAGTACTGCCTTTAAATTTTTATTAAGAAGAAAGTTAAACCTTTTTAAACTGAGGGAAAATATACCAATAATTATTTGTTATTTGTATACCACATTGTGAGTTCGGCCCTCCGGTTGTAATATGACCAAGCTGTGCGCTGAGCTTACTCTTAAGCATGCAACGTACAGCTGGCCATGTAAAACAGCAATCTTGTTTCAGATCTCACAGCTTGGATTTCTGCTGTCATAATCGGTTTGAGTTTCATGGTTTGTTTCAATTACGACAGTATTTGTAGGACTTGTGTTGAAGTGACATTCGGCATCTGTCAAGCGTTGTAAGTATACAACCGGTTTCATCAGTAACTTCACATCCAGCTTTTGAGAGTTTAAACATTCATAAACATCAAAGTGTCCACTACTGAAATCGTCACCTGTGAATCTAAGATGTTTAAGAGGCATTGGAGGTTGTCCAAAGGTGTAAAATATTTGGCCATTTCGGTACACTTGAAAGCGACAACCGAACAATTCACCGGCAGCCATCAACTCACATGCAGAACCACAGGTGAAGGGCTTAAGCATTTCACTCTTCTAGTGCTCCTGTGTAGTATAATTATCTCCTGTACTGTCATCAGTCCACACCTTGAACCTGTCCCAGTCATTCAATACATAAGATACAATGTTCCTCTGGATATCAAGAGTGAGCCTGATATGGCGGTGCAATATGTAACAAAGAGAATGGAAAAGGCAGGTGCCATCTCTGGGCATGGAAACCACTCGGTAAGTGACAGTTCTTTGATCAATGGTGATCACCTCGATAGACATGTTAATGGGAGTACGGTTGGAATGATAAAGGAAATGGGTACCTGAACAATGTAAAGTAAGTCTAAAATACCTAAACAATAACTATAATCGTAATAAATGAACAATAAAACAGCGGAGAAGCCGTGGATTAAATAAAAAGGCTGTAGTTATCAGCAGGGAGACGTGAATCCCGTGGCGAAGCAAGGAAGGGAATGTAGAGACTGGAGCGACGGACGGCCTTATATAGGCAGGCAGCCAACAACGTGGGAGGCGTTGGGATGGGGGACCCAACGCCGCCTCACACGGTGACCAAGCTGCAAGCTATGGACGTTTATATGTACGTAAGTAGGATTCAGTTAGCGTTGGGAGCCCGCGTACCAAATTTCTTGAAGATGGGCCCATAAGTAACTAAGAACGTTGAAAAGTTCAATATGGCAGCCTTCTACCTACACGGGAAGTTGGAGAATTAGTGATGAGTGAGTGAGTCAGTGAGTCAGTGAGGGCTTTGCCTTTTATTAGTATAGATTAGAAAGTATGTTATTTATATGAACTGATCAATTAATGGTCAATCTCATCAATTTTAAAAACATGACAATTGCTATGGCATGACATTATATTGCAATTATACAAGCCTGTTGAAATACAAATTTACTGAGAATCGTCCAAGAAATTAATAAATGCCCTATCTCTCAGGTGAGACTCCTTGTGATTGTTTCTGTCTGCTAGAAATTCTGATTACCATTTTGGCTTTCAAATTTTGGTTGGCTAGCTCTTCTGGGTTCTGACTCAGGCATGACTATAGAGTTTATTTTTGACTTCCATCTACTTGACATGTTTACAACTAAACTGTGTCAGTTTCTTGCTGACCCAGTGCGCTAACAATAATGGATTAAATTGCCATTTGTGAGTTGAATTAAGGGTGGCATGGTAGCGTAGTAGTAGCGCTGATGCCTCGCACTAAGGAGACCTGGGTTCGCTTCCCAGGTCGTCCCTGTGTGGAGTTTGTCTGTTTTCCCCGTGTCTGCGTGGGTTTCCTCCGGGTGCTCCAGTTTCCTCCCACAGTCCAAAGACATGCAGGTTAGGTGCATTGGCGATCCTAAATTGTCCCTAGTGTGTGCTTGGTGTGTGTGTGTGTGCCCTGTGTTGGGCTGACGCCCTACCCGGGGTTTCTTCCTGCCTTGCACCCTGTGTTGGCTGGGATTGGGTCCAGCAGACCCCCGTGACCCTGTGTTAGGATATAGCAGGTTGAACAATGACTGACTGATGACTGAGTTGAATTAGTGGTATGTAGTAGTCAAAGTTCCAGTTCAAATGGTGTCTGGTCAGAAATAACAATGGCATCAAAATTGCACAATTTGAGAAAAAAATGTCTTGAATGACGGTAGGAAAACCACCATGACCCTAATAGCTTATTGTCTTTTAAGAGATTTAAAATTATCCAAACATTTTTAAATGTGTTTGCTGTTTAATCTCCAGTCTTTATGAGTTTATAACTGCATATATTGGTAACTAGAGAAAGCCAAAACAGGTACACAGAAACAGTACAAGTATGGGATGAGATGATTTAAATTAAGTAAAGTAATGATTAGGACTCCTCAAGCAATCCCTCATATTTTTGTAGATGCAAAGTGTTGTTATTAATTGGTTATGTCTTCATCTTACATTTAGAGAATAAGCAAGGTTGAAATGAAAAGAGAGTTTTTAAATATCTTTTTCAATATACAGATATTAGCAGGTAATTTGACATACTTGTAACATTATTCATTTGGATTACAAAGAGACCACAAAGAATAAATACAACTTGTTAGAGATTGAAAATAATTGGAAGCATGTTGCCACCTAAATTGCATTTTTCCTACTAGGTTGGAAATGTATAAATATTGAGACTATAGAAGGAATTTCACAGAAATTATCTTGATTAGCCATGGAGAGATAATTGTGTGTTAATTCCCTTTTTGTACATTTACCATGATTTCATTTCTGCAGGAGACAAAGCTGGAAATGGCAGAATTAAAGATGCTAAGATTTTCACTGGGCGAGACGATGATGGACAGGATTAGAAATGAGTACATTAGAGGGTGAGCTCAAGTTGGACGGTTGGGAGACAAAGTCAGAGAGGCAAGATTGCGTTGGTTTGGACATGTGCAGAGGAGAGATTCTGAGTATATTGGGAGAAGGATGATACGAATAGAGCTGCCAGGGAAGAGGAAAAGAGGAAGGTTTATGGATGTGGTGAGAGAGGACATACAGGTGATAGGTGTAACAGAACAAGATGTAGAGGACAGAAAGATATGGAAGAAGATGATCCGCTGTGGCGACCCTTAACGGGAGCAGCCGAAAAAAGAACAAGACCATGATTTCATATCTAGAAATCTGGTATTTCAAGGTAATCTCAGAATATGGTACCATTGAAGGTGACAGGTTATCTAACCCATCTGAAAAATACACAATATTTAGTACATGGAATATGCTTGGCACTGGGACCTTTAGAGATCTGTATGTTGACAGTGCATTTGCATCCTTTGAACACTTGTGTTATGGATTTTGCTGTTGCATTACGATGTATTAAATTTGACCCCATTTAGAGATATTTTATCCATGGCCAAGATCATCCCATCCTATCGCTCAGTGGAAAGGATCTTCTCCTTGTCTGACAGTCCTCTATATGTTCATCTTTGTGCTCAAGGCTGTCGGATTCAGCACTGCCCCAATACTCCCACTTGCACACGCACTACTCTTAGCACTCCCTAGCCCATATACCATATTCAGGAAGCAGTAACAGATAGAAGTATTACCTAAAGACTGAATATACTATATTAAGATGCATAAACTCCTAATTATGTTATCATTGTTCTCAAGAGCTCAGATAATTCATCAGCAGACAAAATAGCTACAAGCTGTTGCATTTTCGAGAGGAATCTGAAGCAGCAGTCAAGGTAGAAAGAGGCACTCAGGAGCACAGAGTGGCGAAGCCCATTAACTTCTTCCCCTGCTTCCAAAGTCTCAGCTGTGTGATCAGGTTGAAGAAAACTTCTAGTGAGATGATAATCACACTCTAATTTCTCTCTCTTTCTCTCTCATTCTGTCTCTGCAGAGTTGAATCGACTGTCTTCACAAACCTGGCATCTCTTTCAATGTCTTTAAATACACACTTACCTGTTTACATTATTTATAATGTAATTTACATTCGTTTATATACAACAACAACAACAACATTTATTTATATAGCACATTTTCATACAAACAGTAGCTCAAAGTGCTTTATATAATAAAGAATAGAAAAATAAAAGACACAATAAGAAAACAAAATAAATCAACATTAATTAACATCGAATAAGAGTAAGGTTCAATGGCCAGGGGACAGAAAAACAAAAACTCCAGACGGCTGGAGAAAAATAAAATCTGTAGGGATTCCAGACCATGAGACCGCCCAGTCCCCTCTGGGCATTCTACCTAACATAAATGAAACAGTCCTCTTTGGATTTAGGGTTCTCACGGAAGGGCTTGATGATGATGATGGTCACGTAGACTTCTGCCTTTTAATCCATCCATCATTGTTGGAGCATCATGAAGCTTTGAGTAGGTGGAGGTGGCGCAGGCCACCACCACAAAGAAACCGGAAAAAGAAACAGAAAAGAGAGTAGGGGTCAGTACGATTTTAGAGCCACCATGAATAGTTATTATGATGAATTGAACATACTGTATAGAGTATCAGGATTAAGTTAAATTAAGATTAAATGAAGTTATAAAAGGCCATGTTAAAGTAATGTGTTTTCAGCAGTGTTTTAAAGTGCTCTACTGTATCAGCCTGGCAATTCCTATTGGCAGGCTATTCCAGATTTTAGGTGCATAGCAGCAGAAGGCCGCCTCACCACCTCTTTTAAGTTTTGTTCTTGGAATTCTAAGGAGACACTCATTTGAGGATCTGAGGTTACGATTTGGAATATAAGGTGTCAGACATTCCGATATATAAGATGGGGCGAGATTATTTAAGGCTTTATAAACCATAAGCAGAATTTTAAAGTCAATCCTGAATGACACAGGTAACCAGTGTAGTGACATTAAAACTGGAGAAATGTGTTCGATTTTCTTTTCCTAGTTAGGATTCTAGCAGCTGCATTCTGCACTAGTTGCAAACGATTTATGTCTTTTTGGGTAGTCCTGAGAGGAGTGCATTACAGTAATCTAGTCGACTGAAAACAAACGTGAACTAATTTCTCAGCATCTTTCAGTGATATAAGAGGTCTAACTTTACTTATGTTTCTTAAGTGAAAAATGCTGTCCTAATGATCTGATTAATATGATTTAAAATTCAGATTACAGTCAACAATTACCCTAAGCTTTTTACCTCCGTCTTGACTTTTAATCCTAATGTATCCAGTTTATTTCTAATAGCCTCATTGTATCCATTATTGCTAATCACTAAGATTTCAGTTTTCTCTTTATTTAACTTGAGAAAGTTACTATTCATCCATTCTGAGATACAAGTCAGACATTGTGTTAGTGAATCAATAGAATCGGGTCATCAGGTGCTATTGATAAGTACAGCTGTGTGTCATCAGCATAGCTGTGGTAGCTCACGTTGTGCCCTGAGATAATCTGACCTAACGGAAGCATGTAGATTGAGAATAACAGCGGACCCAGGATAGAGCCTTGTGGAACACCATATTGGATATCATGTGTCTTGAGTTGTAATTCCCACAACTAACAAAAACTTTTCTCCTTGTCAGGTAGGATTCAAACCAATTTAAGACACTGCCAGAGAGGCCCACCCATTGACTAAGGCGATTTCTAAGAATATTATGATCAATGGTGTCAAATGCAGCACTCAGATCTAAGAGGATGAGAACAGATAAATGGCCTCTGTCTGCATTTACCCGCAAATCATTTACTACTTTAACGAGTGCAGTTTCTGTGCTGTGATTTGTTCTAAAACCCGACTGAAATTTATCAAGAATAGCATGTTTATTTAGGTGGTCATTTAACTGCATAATGACTGCCTTCTCTAGAACTTTACTTAAGAAGGCAGGTTAGAGATGGGTCTAAAATTTTCAAGAGCCGAGGGGTCAAGATTATGTTTCTTAAGAAGGGGTTTAACTACAGCAGTCTTACGACACTCTGGGAAGACCCCCGTATCTAATGATGAATTTACTATGTCCAGACCATTATCGATTAGCACGCCTGATACTTCTTTGAAAAACCTTGTTGGTATTGGGTCAAGGACGCAGGTGGAGGATTTTAATTGAGATATTTTTTTTAAATCAGGTAAATCTATCCTAGTGAAAGAGTTTAATTTGTTTATAACAGGATGCTGGGGTTTAGGAGGATCCTTAGTATTGGAGGGATATACTATGTTATTTCTAATATCATTAATTTTTTTATTGAAAAATACAGTGATAGCCTCACAGGTTTTACTGTCTCTGTCTCTAATATATTGTTTAATTAATATCCATCTAAAACAGCAGTAGTCCATTAACTCTCTGTCTGTGTGGTGTCTTCACATTACTCCTTTACATATTGGAGCTTGTTATCTGTTGATTCCTAGGATGGAGAAAATCTTATCTGTTTATCCAATGAATTGTGTCTTTGAGTTACTTCTTGGGGCCTTCGGTCATATTAAGTGCTTTTTACTTTTAATGTTAGTTCAGACTTTATGTGAAATAACAACACCAGACAGCTTTGCTTGTTCCCTCTGCTCTACAATATATGATTGACTTTCCTAACCTAGCCATGCAACCCACTACACAAATTATACAGTCTAGTTGCAATAAAGATACAGGCAGTATTTTTAAACTGTACCATGCCTTCGTATCCGAAGATAACGTGAGACAGCACTAGGGATGACACATCTAGGTTAGGTTTTCATATAATGAATGGAAGCCAGCTCATGATAAGTTATATTCCTTTTCTGTTTGTGCAAATCATGATCTAATTCTACATAAAATTTTAAATCGCATATGTGTCAACGGAGACTATCTAATATGTATCAGGGGACCTTAATTTTAGGTTATACTGCTATAGGGCTGGGGACATCTGATTATATCTAAAGAACTTGTAGTACTGTATCTGACTGACTTGTAACTAACTCGTTATAATGCAATCCTTAAAATCATCAGCGTATAAAAAAAAAAAATAGTGAATTCAGGAAACAAAATAAAAATGCAATAAATCTCCCACATCTGTAATCGTATCCAGATGTTGAAAAAGAACTTTCTGTCATGGATTAAACTTAACATGATGCAATACCTCAGTTCACCCCACACGCAGTTCCTTTAGTACTGGTGCTGGAGGCCCAACAGAAAATGTCAACTATTGCTATAAGCAGGACATCAGGCACCTGCAGCCATATGTGACTAGCATTGTGTTAAATTTTAATTCAGGACTTTGAAAGCAAGTGCCCTACATCCAAGTTCTATAATTTTTAAAAAAATATTACTGTTTGTTTTTTGAAAATAATAATCATGCCTGATTAACAAAAATGTATTATAGAATATGATGAATGTACCAATTCATTTAAAAAAATTAATCTTATCACATAATCAACACAATTGCACACAGTTCACCACGGGCTACTGTAAAGAGCACATTAAAGGCATTTCTTGACATATAATTTGCCATTTTCCATTTAGGTGGGCCTATAAATTCTTGGAAATATTTCAGTCAGCAGAAAAAAATGAACTTTATGGTGCAGGTCAGTTCACCTCTAATTATTTGTATGTGGTCAGGTAATTTTGGGAATTGTTCCCAGCATGAATGGAGTGTTGATGTGTATCTAGAATGAAATAAACATAAAGAAATAATACCACTGCTGAAAGTTAAAAAGAGATCTGTGTCAGTCCAAGGAGAACAGAAAAATTCTTATGTTATTTCTCTTCACAACTGTCTGCCAATTTCTAAGTGACAATATTTTCTTTTTGCCATTTAAAGCCTGTTGAAAAACATCTTCCTGCACTAGTGGTTTGACAAAATGACCAAACTGTTTTGCAAACAAAGGTTTGGCAGAGTGAAACAAAACAAAACTTTATTTTATGACCTTAAAATGTCATGTCCAAAATAAACCAGAAAAAAACAAATCAGAAAAGGCAGCCAAAAACTATTTAATAACAGAGTCCAAATAAGATTTTTTTTATCTGTTGCCAAATAAGTAAAGGTAATTTTTTGGGAAACTTTTAGGCAACTTCAAAACAGAATTTAAGTACATTTTTGTTATTCTAATATGTTGGTACATTAGTTATGATTGCTGGCTCACCACTCCAGAGTCCTGTGTTCAAATTATACTCTGTTTGGACGTCCTCCTCATATCAGATTTTGTGTATTCCAATTTTCCTGGCTGGGTACTGCATGTGTGAATGTACACTTTGTTGGACTGAGCCTTTCCCAGTATTTTTTCTTACATGTGCCGAATATTGCCAGGATACCCTTGGTTTCCCATAACTATAAAGCAGGCACATGTGTCATGAATTACTGTGTATTTATGCATTTTGTTGTATTATTATGTTTCATATGTTTATGTCATTTTTGTTGATTGTGCTTATTATTGGTTTATGGTGTACTGTCCCATTAAATGTAATAATATTCCTTGTGGTGCCTAAGGAGGTAGGGCCACACTGGTGCTATGTCTCCTGAACCTTCCTGTATTCAGCAAGGGGCATTAGCTCCCTTGTTGGAATGAGTTATTTTGTAATTGCGGTGTGTTACATAACCCAAATCTATATAGATATGATATAAAAAGGCGATACGGCATTAAGAAATCACATAGGAGAAATAACTTGGCTTTCTTTAATGACGGCTTGCACTGCGTAACAGACGAAAGAAGCCAATGGCAAGAACCCAGTTGAGGAGTGGGGGCCCGATGTGTAGAGTCTGCCATTTTCGATGCCGTGTTGGAAGGATTTTCAGGATCAGATGATGTTATTTCCCATCCGTCCGTCGGCTTCAAAAGTGTGCCAGGCAATGTCCTAAGGCTTTATGCTCTTTCTTAATGTGCAGGCCCCCACTTAGGTGAATCATGCCATTCCAAACAAGGCAAAGAGGATATGATTTCATGCTGACTCTGACAGATGAAAAATAGTGCATGTTTCCCCAGCTGTCTTTATCTGTCGTGTGTTATGCTTTGCCTAGCAGTTCTTAAATGGTAAACCCCTGTGCTAAATCTGGCTCTGTACATGCGAGTAGAAAAAGTCAGATTAATAAAATATATTTGCACAGAGCACAATGACATATTAAACTTATACACTTATTACACTTCTCTCTGGCTATATACTGTAAGTCTGCTGGGAAGACTCAGGGGCTGGAGATCATTTTGTTATGATGAAGAGACTTTCACAAGACGAAAAGGGTGTGAGACCTCCAAAAAGCTTCAGGCCAGGCTCCAGGTCTCATTTGCCTGTCTGAAAAAAGCTTCACCCTACTGGACTAAATCCAAGCTCCACTGACATATCTTAGGCTTCATAGGTTTAAAAAGGGTATTAAGCCTTAAAAATAAACTTAAATGTCCCAGATATATAACAAATGCCCCACAAGAACAGGAATGACTGTAAACCTGGGGCTTGTATAAGAAATGGCAAATAAAGAATCATTATGATATACAAATGTATTTATTCTTAGGCCAACATATTAAACAGGACAAGAAAGGGCAATAAAAGATTTACCTTAAAGGCAATCCGCAGAAAACAAGTCCAACCCAAAAACCAGAAGAATCTATACTAATAAAAGGCAAAGCCCGCACTAACTGACTCACTCACTGACTAACTCACTGACTCATCACTAATTCTCCAACTTCCCGTGTGGGTGGAAGGCTGAAATTTGGCAGGCTCATTCCTTACAGCTTCCTTACAAAGGTTGGGCAGGTTTCATTTCGAAATTCTATGCGTAATGGTCATAACTGGAAGCTATTTTTCTCCATATACTGTAATGGAGTTGAGCTCGAAAGCCGTGGGGGCGGAGTTTCGTGTGACATCATCACGCCTCCCACGTAATCACGTGAACTGACTGTCAGCAGCACGTAGAAAACCAGGAAGAGCTCCAAAAAGCGCTGAAGAAAACATGCATTATATAATTGAGAAGGCGGCGAAACAATAAGAAGCGAGCGAGTGACACATACAACCATATTCATGAGTGCAACTACTTCGGAAACAAAGTACGTTGTAAACCTAAACTTTAAATTAAGTTCATAGACAGGCTGCCGCTGGCATTTGTCATGCCCACGGGTAATGCAGGATACAAGTTTAATGAGAGGACGCAGGATATAAACGAGAGTTTTGATCACTTTGTAACTAAGTTAAAATTGCAGGTGAAGGGCTGTGCTTATGCAAATTCGAGACTGTGTTTGTGGGGGATTGACAGTTAAGGCGGGTGGGGGAGTCACGTCGTCATCTCCCCTCCCATTCACCTCATTTCGCTATGAGCTGAGCTCCGCAGCTAACGCAGTGTTACGGAGCGACTTTGTGACGCTGCCACCAAATACCAAATCCAAAAGTTAATACACACACTGTCTCTAGAGTTTCTCTAGAATCTGAATCCTCCAGGCACTACTTACAAAAGGTTACATTGACAATCGCGTTACGTTATTTTTAAAATGTTTCCTTTTCTTAGCACAAGCACAGCTGAGAAGCTTCGATTCATGTGCTCCATAACGCGTTAAAAAATAATGCATTTAATCACACTTTGCATTACAAGCAAAGGGGAACTTCTCTCAATGCATGATTTCCTGGTACACCGATTACATTGATCAGCGCATCCTGATTCATTTTACCCTCGCACCCCCTTGGTTTGAGAAGAAGTATGAAAAAATATGACGTTAACACAGAAAAACAGATCACCATCCAAGTAGGTTCTATTTAGTCGCCAGAAATATCTTTGGTAGGAATGGAAGTTGAATTTTGTCTTTAAATTTCTATGGTAAAGAAAAAGTTATGCAATGGTGACTAATTTTAACTATATAAAGTCAAAACTTGTATATATAAAGTCATTCCCGAATATATAAAGTCAAAACTTGAATATATAAAGTCAGCGCTGGAATATATAAAGTCAAAACCTGAATATATAAAGTCAAAACTTGAATATATAAAGTCATTTCCAAATATATAAAGTCAAAACCTGAGTATATAAAGATGGCGTTGGAATATTTCGGAATATATAAAATAAGCGCTGGAATATCCATCCATTTCCAAACCCATTGAATCCGACCACAGGGTCACGAGGGTCTGCTGGAGCCAATCCCAGCCAACACTGGGCGCAAGGCAGGAACCAATCCTGGGCAGGGCACATGCATCATTTTCAAAACATTAACTGAACAGTGTTTTTTTATTTATTTTTCTAAATACGTTTTTGTTAACTTAGTTCAGTTCAGAGTCGTTTCAATCAATAGATTTTGACTTTGACTTTATATATTCAGGAATGAGTTTATATACTCCGATGTTGACTTTATATAATCAGGAATAACTTTATAAATTCCGATGCTGACTTTATATATTCAGGTTTTGACTTTATATATTCCAGCACTGACTTTTTATATTCAGGTTTTGACTTTATATATTCCAGCGATGACTTTATATATTCAAGTTTTGACTTTATATATTCCGACAGTGACTTTATATTTTTAAGTTTTGACTTTATATATTCTGATGCCGACTTTATATATTCAGAAAATCAATGTATTTGCCTGTTTGGCACCCCACAGTATATGTGTGTGTGTATATATGTACACACACACATATATATATATATATATGCCAGCAACACTCTTGACAATGACAAAACAATTACATTATCAATCATGTTACATTATTATTAAAATGTTTCCTTTTCTTTTTACTTCTCCGCTGCCAAGCGCGGGTATTTTGCTATATATATATATATATATATATATACTGCTCAAAAGAATTAAAGGAACACTTTTAATCAGAGTATAAAAGTCAATGAAACTTATGGGATATTAATCTGGTCAGTTAAGTAGCAGAGGGGGTTGTTAATCAGTTTCAGCTGCTGTGGTGTTAATGAAATTAACAACAGATGCACTAGAGGGGCAACAATGAGATGACCCCCAAAACAGGAATGGTTTAACAGGCCACTGACATTTTTCCCTCCTCATCTTTTCTGACTGTTTCTTCACTAGTTTTGCATTTGGCTACAGTCAGTGTCACTACTGGTAGCATGAGGCGATACCTGGACCCTACAGAGGTTGCACAGGTAGTCCAACTTCTCCAGGATGGCACATCAATATGTGTCATTGCCAGAAGGTTTGCTGTGTCTCCCTGCACAGTCTCAAGGGCATGGAGGAGATTCTAGGAGACAAGCAGTTACTCTAGGAGAGCTGGAGAGGGCCATAGAAGGTCCATAACCCATCAGCAGGACCAGTATCTGCTCCTTTGGGCAAGGAGGAACAGGATAGGCACTGCCAGAGCCCTACAAAATGACCTCCAGCAGGCCACTGGTGTGAATGTCTCTGACCAAACAACCAGAAAGACTTCATGAGGGTGACCCAAGGGCCCCATGTCTTCTAATGGGCTCTGAGCTCACTGCCCAGCAGCATGCAGCTCGATTGGCATTCGCCATAGAATACCAGAATTGGCAGATGCACCACTGGTGCCCTGTGCTTTTTACAGATGAGAGCAGGTTCACCCTGAGCACGTGACAGAAGTGAAAGGGTCTGGAGAAGCCATGGAGAACATTATGCTGCCTGTAACATCATTCAGCATGAGCAGTTTGGTGGTGGGTTAATGATTGTCTAGGGAGGCATATCCATGGAGGGTCACACAGACCGCTACAGGCTTGACAAAGGCACCTTGGCTGCCATTAGGTATCAGGATGAAATCCTTGGACCAATTGTCAGACCCTATGCTGGTACAGTGGCTCCTGGTGCACGACAATTCCTGGCCTCATGTGGTGAGAGTATGCAGGCAGTTCCTGGAGGATGAAGGAATTGATACCATTGACTGGCCACCACACTTTCCTGACCTAAATCCAATAGAACACCTCTGGGACATTATATTTGGTCCATCCAATGCCACCAGGTTGCACCTCAGACTGTCCAGGAGCTCAGTGATGCCCTGGTCCAGATTTGGGAGGAGATCCCCCAAAACACCATCTGTCATCTCATTAGAAGCATGCACCAATGTTTTTTCACTCTGATTTTTGGGGCGTCTTTGAATTCAGGGCTCTGTAGGTTGATCATTTTCATTTCCATCAAACGATGTGGCATCCTTTCGTTCCTAACACATTACCCAGTCTATATCAGTATAGATATCCAGGAGGATTTCTTTTTCCCATTGAGATCTGATGTGTTTTCAAAGTGTTCCTTTAATTTTTGAGCAGTTTATATATATATATATATATATAGATATAGATATATATATATATATATATATATATATATATATATATATATATATATATATATATATATATATATATATATATATATACTAGCAAATACCAGGCCATGAGAGGAGAAGTAGTTTGTTAAAGAAGTAATGAAAAATTAAAGTAAACATTTTGAAAATAACGTAACATGATTGTCAATGTAATTGTTTTGTCACTGTTATGAGTGTTGCTGTCATATATATATATACACATACATACATACACACACATTATATATACAGTATATATATCTATATCTATATATTGTCGTGGATGCCTTGGAAGACCGGAAGTGGGCGTGCGCCCATCCTGGTTGCTTTGGGGGCCACGGGTACAGGGCATGGAAGCTCCACCCTGTAGGGGCCCGTGGTCACCGCCAGGAGGCGCCCCAATGCCGTGGGGACCTGTTACCCCAGCACTTCCTGGTGTGGCAGAAGACTTAGGATGGCACCCGGAGAGCTGCCGGGAGGACAGCCGGCACTTCCGCCACGCTGGGGCATGGCCAAGGGAGGAATGCCGGGAACACCTGGTGCTCATCCGGGAACAATATAAAAGGGGCTGTCTCCATTCATTCAGAGCTGGAGTCGGGAGGCGGAAGGACAAAGCACAGAGGAGGTGTGGAGGCGGCCCGAAGAGAGGCATTTGTGTGGCCAGGACTGAGTATTGGGGTTGTGTGCACTATTTGGACTGGGTCTGAGTGACCAATTATTGTATATAGTATTGTAAATAAACGTGTGGTGGTTTGATGAACAACATGTCCGCCTGTCTATGTCCGGGTTGGCTCCACATCTGGCGTAGTTGGCAGGATGCTCCGCCTGTTACAAGGCGGGGACCTGTAAGTAACAAATGTGTTGTGGACGGCCCGGCGCAGCAGGGGACCCCACCCACGTAAAGGAACCCCACGGAACGCCAGGGGATTCGCAGGAAGGCCATATACCCCTGATGCGGGCGGGCGGCGTGCCTACCAGGAGTGCAGCGGGCTCCGAGGACCGCGCCGTTGCTGGAGGCGCCCAGGACGGCATGGCGTCGAGAAAGGCCACGCTGAGGAGGTGTCCTTGGTTTGACGAGTCCGGGGAGGTGAATTCCCTGCCTGGTGGCAGCCGGCACGTGGGGGCCGGGCGTGTTTTCTTTTTTACAGGCAGGGACCTCCCAGATCGGCGTCAGTGGCGGGCGCATGCCGGTCTGCGGGGCTTCGACAGCACGGCGGTAGCCGCGAGGGCTGCGGAGGAGGAGACGCTGCAGCTCGAGGCGCTGGCAACAACACGGCTGCCGGCAAGCACTCCGCCGCCGCAGAAGGGGAGGCAAGAGGGCCGTGGATCAGAAGTCCCTCCCCCTGATATGCACGTGATTGGACGGTGTGTCTTGCGTGCCCGCCAATGAGCGTAGAGAGGC
Organism: Polypterus senegalus; assembly: GCF_016835505.1. Lineage (NCBI taxonomy): Eukaryota > Metazoa > Chordata > Cladistia > Polypteriformes > Polypteridae > Polypterus > Polypterus senegalus. The sequence continues at coordinate 174,004,963 of NC_053156.1, forward strand.
GGGCCCAAGGAATGTCCATCACGGGCAGGGGGGAGTCCCGATTGGGCCAGAGAAGAAGGCCCACAGGAAGTTGTCGGCGTCTGAGACTGACGAACAGGTAGGCTCCGCACCAGCTGAATGCCTGTCTTTGCCGGCTGCTCTGACGAAGCTGGAGGCTTGCCTTCGGCCCACAGAGCAGTCTTTATTGCAGATGCTACGTGCCATCTGGGCTGAAGTGCTGGTACTGGAGAGGAAGGCACTCGTGGCGCTGAAGGCATTTCGATCGACTACGGGATGGCTCAACGCTGGAATTTCCAGCCGGAGGGGTACGGCGGAGACAGTGAGTACAGCCGACTCCGTACAGCATGCAGGAGGGTCTGCTGAACATGGCTGTGATGCTAAAAATCAGCTTCGAGTAAGCAGCCCTCCAACAATAGCTGCGGCGCAACGAGCTGTGCGCGCGGCGAGGGGGGAGTCCGTTTGGACGCTGCCTGGACATGGGCTGCTGAGTGCCCCGGGTCCTAGCACCCTCCGCCCCGAGTCAGCCGCGGTCTCGCGTCGCACTATAGTGACACAGATGGGAAAGAGGCTCTTTCTTATTAATAAGGAGTCTCAAACCGTCATGGCGTCCCAGAGTGGAAGGGGGAATGAGAGGCTGTGTGCCGATTCCTCCAACAGGAAGGGACGTGGTGCTGGGTGCACCCGTCAGAAGGCTGGCCGCCCTCTGCAGGGGCAGAGGAAAACCTTCAAGTCAGCGGGGATCAACGGACTAAAGGCGGTCCCGTCATTGGATTCTCCAGGAGGGACACGGAACCCACGGAGAGGGTGCCGAACAGGCAAGTGCCGGGGTGTCGGATGGAGGGGAGAATGCTACCAGTGCATGGCACGTGGTGACGCCGGGAGAGGGTGTCTAGGCAGCGGTTCTGGCCCTTGTTCCCTATCTCTTGTAGGACCGGACCCCGGACTGGCAGTAGGGCTCACTTCGTCGGGAACCTGCCCTCAGGAGACGGACCGCCTGCAGGAAGGACTCTCCGCTGGTGAGGGGGTGCCGCCATGGTTGCCGGAGGCCACGGAGGTGTGAGTGGCTCCTGCCAAAGGGGCACAGAATCCTCGGAGGGTGTGCCGAACGAGTGGGCGCCAGGGTGCCGGTAAGAGGGGGGAGCGCAACCTGTGCGAGGCACAGGGGGACACCAATTGGTGGTGTCCAGGTGGCGTCTCCGCCCCTATCCCTGTTGGGAAAACGGGGCCGATCCTTGGTGACCCAGGAGTAGGACCCGCTTCGGGGGTGTGCTGCCCTTGCGGGACGGGCCGCTCCTCCCAAGTGGTCTTCGCTGGCTGTGGGGCAGTGTCGTGGATGCCAGGGGCGATGACCCGGCCGGGATGCCTTGGAAGACCGGAAGTGGGCATGCGCCCATCCTGGTTGCTTTGGGGGCCCGTGGTCACCGCCAGGAGGCGCCCCAATGCCTTGGGGACCTGTTACCCCAGCACTTCCTCCACACCAGGAAGTGCTGGGGGGAAGAATTAGGACGGTGCCTGGAGAGCTGCTGGGAGGACAGCCGGCACTTCCGCCACGCTGGGGTGTGGCTAGAGGAGGAACACCGGGAACACCTGGGGCTCATCCGGGTCATATATAAAAGGGGCCATCTCCCTTCATTCGAGGCTGGAGTCGGGAGGAGGAAGGACAAAGCTCAGGAGAGCTGTGGAGGCGGCCTGAAGAAAGGCATTGTGGCCAGGACTGTGACTTTGGGGTTTTTGTGCACTAATTTGGGGTCTTAGTGACCATTACTGGGTCTGTGTGACCAATACAAATACTGTAAATATTGTAAATAAACGTGTGGTGGTTGAGAACAACATGTTTGCCTGTCTGTGTCCGGGTCAACTTCCACAATATATATATATATATACACACATACACACACACACACATATATATATATATATATATATAATTTATACAGTCAACCCTCGTTTATCCGTTCCAGACTCTGCCGCGATAAATTAATTTCTGCGAAGTAGAAACCATATGTTTGTATGGTTATTTTTATATATTTTAAGCCCTTATAAACTCTCCCACACTGTTAACATTATTAGAGCCCTCTAGACATGAAATAACACCCTTTAGTCAAACGTTTAAACTGTGCTTCATTACAAGACAGAGATGGCAGTTCTTTCTAACAATTAAAAGAATGCAAACATATCTTATCTTCAAAGGAGCATCGTGAAGAGCAGATAATGTCAGAGAGAGCTAGCTAAGAAAAGCAAACAAAAATCAATACATACTTTTAAGTATACAGAAGCACCAGCGATAAAGCGGCATTTTGTAGAGGCGCCTATCTTCTAGGCAAACAGCCACTGTGTAAACAGCCCCTCTGCTCACACCCCTCCGTCAGGCAGAGAGAGAGAGAGAAGCAAACAAAACAAGCGCCACTTGGGAAGCATATCTTTTAGCACTGAGGAGTTTTAGTTAATATGTAATACATGCTCTGATTGGGTAGCTTCTAAGCCATCCGCCAATAGCGTCCCTTGTATGAAATCAACTGGGCAATCAAACTGTGGAAGCATGTAACCTAAATTAAAAGACCCATTGTCCGCAGAAAGCGGCGAACCAGCAAAAATCCGTGATATATATTTAGATATGCTTACATTTAAAATCCATGATAGAGTGAAGCCGCTTGAAAGTCGAGCGATATAGCGAGGATTACTGTATATATATTTATATATATATATATATATATATATATATAATATATATATATTTATATACAGGGTGGGCCATTTATATGGATACACCTTAATAAAATGGGAATGGTTGGTGATATTAACTTCCTGTTTGTGGCACATTAGTATATGTGAGGGGGGAAACTTTTCAAGATGGGTGGTGACCATGGTGGCCATTTGGAAGTCGGCCATTTTGGATCCAACTTTTGTTTTTCAATAGGAAGAGGGTCATGTGACACATCAAACTTATTGGGAATTTCACAAGAAAAACAATGGTGTGCTTGGTTTTAACGTAACTTTATTCTTTCATGAGTTATTTACAAGTTTCTGACCACTTATAAAATGTGTTCAATGTGCTGCCCATTGTGTTGGATTGTCAATGCAACCCTCTTCTCCCACTCTTCACACACTGATAGCAACACACGGGAGAAATGCTAGCACAGGCTTCCAGTATCCGTAGTTTCAGGTGCTGCACATCTCGTATCTTCACAGCATAGACAATTGCCTTCAGATGACCCCAAAGATAAAAGTCTAAGGGGTCAGATCGGGAGACCTTGGGGCCATTCAACTGGCCCACGACCAATCCACTTTCCAGGAAACTGTTCATCTAGGAATGCTCGGACCTGACACCCATAATGTGGTGGTGCACCATCTTGCTGGAAAAACTCAGGGAACGTGCCAGCTTCAGTGCATAAAGAGGGAAACACATCATCATGTAGCAATTTCGCATATCCAGTGGCCTTGAGGTTTCCATTGATGAAGAATGGCCCCACTATCTTTGTACCCCATATACCACACCATACCATCAATTTTTTGTTCCAACAGTCTTGGAGGGATCTATCCAATGTGGGTTAGTGTCAGACCAATAGCGGTGGTTTTGTTTGTTAACTTCACCATTCACATAAAAGTTTGCCTCATCACTGAACAAAATCTTCTCGTAAACTGAGGGTCCTGTTCCAATTTTGTTTTGCCCATTCTGCAAATTCAGTGCCCGATCTGGGTCATCCTCGTTGAGATGCTGCAGTAGCTGGAGTTTGTAAGGGTGCCATTTGTGAGTAGCTAATATCCGCGAAGGGATGTTTGACTAATGCCACTCTCCAGTGACATGCGGCGAGTGCTACGCTGTGGGCTCTTGCTGAATGAAGCTAGGACAGCCACTGATGTTTCTTCATTAGTGACAGTTTTCATGCGTCCACATTTTGGCAAATCCAACACTGAACCAGTTTCACGAAACTTAGCAAGCAGTTTGCTAACTGTAGCATGGGAGATGGGTGGTCTCGTAGGGTGTCTTGCATTGAAATCTGCTGCAATGACCGGTTACTGCGTTCACCAGACATCAACACAATTTCTATCCGCTCCTCACGTGTTAACCTCTGCGACATGTCAATGGCTGTAAACAAAGAGAAACTTGTAAATAACTCATGAAAGAATAAAGTTACGTTAAAACCAAGCACACCATTGTTTTTCTTGTGAAATTCCCAATAAGTTTGATGTGTCACATGACCCTCTTCCTATTGAAAAAAAAAGTTGGATCCAAAATGGCCGACTTCCAAATGGCCACCATGGTCACCACCCATCTTGAAAAGTTTCCCCCTCACATATACTAATGTGCCACAAACAGGAAGTTAATATCACCAACCGTTCCCATTTTATTAAGGTGTATCCATATAAATGGCCCACCCTGTATATATATATATATATATATATAATACATACACACACACACTCATTATATCTATATAGCAAAATACCCGCGCTTCCTTAAAAGTTTTATTAAGAAGAAAATTAAACCTTTGTAAACTGAGGGAAAATACACTAATAATTATATTATCTCTTTGTATACCACATTGTGAGTTCAGCCCTCCGGTTGTAATATGACCAAGCTGTGCGCTGAGCTTACTCTTAAGCATGCAACGTACAGTTGGCCATGTGAACAGTAATCTTGTTTCAAATCTCACAGCTTGGATTGCTGCTGTCATAATCGGTTTGAGTTTCATGGTTTGTTTCAATTACGACAGTATTTGTAGGACTTGTGTTGAAGTGACATTCGGCATCTGTCAAGCGTTGTAAGTATACAACCAGTTTCATCGATAACTTCGCATCCAGCTTTTGAGAGTTTAAACATTCATAAACATCAAAGTGTCCACTACTGAAATCATCACCTGTGAATCTAAGATGTTTTAGAGGCATTGGCGGTTGTCCAAAGGTGTAAAATATTTGGCCATTTCGGTACACTTGAAAGCAACAACCAAACAATTCAGCGGCAGCCATCAACTCACATGCAGAACCATAGGTGAAGGGCTTAAGCATTTCACTCTTCTAGTGCTCCTGTTTAGTATAATTATCTCCTGTACCATCATCAGTCCACACCTTGAACCTGTCCCAGTTATTCAATACATAAGAAACAATGTTTCTCCAGATATCAAGAGTGAGCCTGATATGGCCGTGCAATATGTAACAAAGAGAATGGAAAAGATAGGTGCCATCTCCGGACATGGAAACCACTCAGTAAGTGACAGTTCTTTGATCGATGGTGATCACCTCGATAGACATGTTAATGCGGGTACGGTTGGAATGATAAAGGAAATGGGTACCTGAACAATGTAAAGTAAGTCTAAAATTCCTACAAAATAACTATAATCGTAATAAACGAACAATAAAACAGCGGAGAAGCCGTGGATTAAATAAAAAGGCTGTAGTTATCAGCAGGGAGACGTGAATCCCGTGGCGAAGCAAGGAAGGGAATGAAGAGACTGGAGAGACGGATGGCCTTATATAGGCAGGCAGCCAACAACTTGGGAGGCAGTTGGGATGGGGGACCCAAAGCTGCCTCACACGGTGACTGAGCTGCAGGCTATGGACATATATATGTACGTAAGTAGGATTCAGTTAGCGCTGGGAACCCGCGTACCAAATTTCTTGAAGATGGGCCCATAAGTAACAAAGACTGTTGAAAAGTTCAATATGGCGTCCGACAGTGGCATCATACCACCGAAATAAGTACCAAATTTCAGCCTTCTACCTACACGGGAATTTAGAGAATTAGTGACATTGGAAAATTTAATATGGCGGCTGACAGTGGCGTCATACCACCGAAATAAGTGCATACATTGGTTTCAGTTAGTGCAGGGAAGCCGCCTACCAAATTTCGTGAAGATGGGGCCATAAATAAGAAAGTTCAACATGGCGGACATTGTTGACCATTATGCGTAGAATTTTGAAATGAAACCTGCTTAACTTTTGTAAGTAAGCCGTAAGGAATGAGCCTTCCAAATTTCAGCCTTCTACCTACACGGGAAGTTGGAGAATTAGTGACGTTGGAAAGTTCAATATGGCGGCTGACAGTGGCATCATACCACGAAATAAGTATGTACATTGGTTTCAGTTAGTGCAGGGAAGCCGCCTACCAAATTTCGTGAAGATGGGGCCATGAATAAGAAAGTTCAACATGGCAGATGTTGTTGACCGTTATGAGCGTTATGCGTAGAATTTCGAAATGAAACCTGCTTAACTTTTGTAAGTAAGCTGTAAGGAATGAGCCTGCGAAATTTCAGCCTTCTACCTACATGGGAAGTTGGAAAATTAGTGACATTGGAAAGTTCAATATGGCGGCCGACAGTGGCGTCATACCATCGAAATAAGTATGTGCATCGGTTTTGGTTAGCGCAGGGAAGTCACCTACCAAATTTCGTGAAGATGGGGCTATAAATAAGAAAGTTCAACATGGCGGACATTGTCAAACCGTTATCAACCGTTATGACCGTTATGTGTAGAATTTCGAAATAAAACGTGCTTAACTTTTGTAAGTAAGCTGTAAGGAATAAGCCTGCCAAATTTCAGCCTTCTACCTACACGCGAAGTTGGAGAATTAGTGAGTGAGTGAGTGAGTGAGTCAGTCAGTGAGGGCTTTGCCTTTTATTAGTATAGATACAGATATATATATAGATATACAGTAATCCCTCCTCGATCGCGGGGGTTGCGTTCCAGACCCCCCCGCGATAGGTGAAAATCCGCTTAGTAGAAACCATATGTTTGTATGGTTATTTTTATATATTTTAAGCCCTTATAAACTCTCCCACACTGTTTATAAATATTCCCCGCAGAGTTATACAGCATAATCCCTTTGTATTCTCCTTAGATATTAGGTAAGATTCATTGAAATGATGTATATAAACACACTGTTTATATACAGTAAAACCTAAATATTATTTTAAAGATATTGAGTGTCTCCGATATCACATATGTTACAGCCATTACGATAGACAGGCCACCAGCAATAAATACGTACAATGCAAGAAAAATAGTATACAGTAAATTTGTGTACAGTGACACTAAACATACGTACATGTACTGTAAGTAGAAAATTAATTATGGTTACTCACCAACAATGACACGATGACTTGTCCGATAACAATGAGTTTAATTTTACTGCACAACAAAGGAGAGCGTTACAGTTCTTCCAAAGGAGCCACTTCAGGCAATTGTGTAGCACTGCCGTTGTTGTTCTTCTGGCAGTCTTCAATGCAAATCCCTAAAGCAGATTCCATCCAGACTACTGCCTTATTACATCCACTTACAACTCGTTTTGCACCCTGGTTAAAAGGATACTGCGGCCATAGATCTTATATTCCTTCCCTACTTTTTAAATAAAAAGAATCGTAGCCTTCAACAAATCCAAAACGTTTACCTTCCGTTTGCACTTGGGCACGGCCCCTGAAGCAGTAGCAGATTGTTTTGGAGCCATAATGAAGGGCTTGACTATGCAGAAAGATAAACACAAAAGAGCACAACTCTTTACATAGCGAAACACGTTGATGCTGAATGAGCGAGACGAGACTTCCTGGTTAACACTGCATTCAGCAGGCAGGAACTTAACTGAGTGCTCTGATTGGTTAGCTTCTCAGTCAGGAGAACTTAACTGCGTGCTCTGATTGGTTAGCTTCTCAGTCATCTGCCAATAGCATCCCTTGTATGAAATCAACTGGGCAAACCAACTGAGGAAGCATGTACAGGAAGTAAAAAAGACACATTGTCCGCAGAATGTGCGAAGCAGCTAAAAATCTGCGTTATATATTTAGTTATGCTTTCATATAAAATCCGCGATAGAGTGAAGCCTCGAAAGTCAAAGCGCGATATAGCGAGGGATTACTGTATAAACAGTATATATATATATATATATATAGATGTGACAACAACACTCATATCAATGACAAAACAATTACATTAACAATCATGTTACGTTATTTTTAAAATTTTTCCTTTTCTTTTTCATAACTTCTTTAACACACTACTTCTCCGCTGCGAAGCGTGGGTATTCTGCTAGTCTATATATATAATTCACTAAGGCAAGACAACCATGGAAAGCACGCCAGAAGGGGCGTGGATTCACTAAGCCGCCGACAAGTGAGACACCTATGGAGCCATGCCCACCAACTCCAAGACAATTGGATACGACGACAACTCGCAGGGCCATGCCCACCAACTCGGATGCGACGACACAGTAAAAATGGCGTCATTTATATTTGTCTGTCGTAGAGGCCACATGCAGTGCAGGTCAGGTTAATGTCATGTGCATGTCATGCACCTCCGAGCTACGTTGACTGTTCATAGAGGCATGTTTTTCGCGGGAGTGAATGCCCTATGCAGCTTATGAAACGGTTTGCGAGGGGTATCCCATGGGATCCTTAAAACAATCCTTTACAACTGAGGTTAAAGCACAATGAAGTAAGCAGTCTTTAAAAACCAAATTTTCGGTTACGACGCACGACAGCGTGCACCATGGCAAACTGTTTTACATGCTACATACAGCAATTCACATCCGCGACAAACATGCTTCTTCTTAAATACTCCTACACTTTGTACACACCCCCCTCCCACCTCGCTACTACCGTGGTCAGGTGTCTTGGTGGATTATATATAGAAAGGCAGCCAAAACCGCACAGAGCAATGAGAGGTCTAGAGTTCCATCTTTTCATTCATTTTCTGTTGTATCCTCAAACCCTCCCTTTTTAGACAACTGTGTCTTTCCAGAAGTGTTTAGCATTCAATAAATAATTATGCATGACATTGAGCGTGTGTCTACCCAGCGCAGAGAGGTTTGGGTAAGCTGTTGAACCCCATTTGGGCTGCAAACCACTAAGTGCGACTCATATGCTCCCACTGGTTACGTCTCTACCCTTTGTACACACCCCCCTCCCACCTCCCTACTACCGTGGTCAGGTGTCTTGGTGGATTATATATAGAAAAGCAGCCAAAACCACACAATGAAACGTCTACGTCAGTCACAGGTGCATCTGGACTGTGTAAAGACGACGACTCAAGTGACGAGTTGGAGGTGGGCACATGAGCGGGCAGTTCATACTGAACGAGAAATCAGCAGACTAGCATGACGGACGGAGCTGAATGGACGTCCTTCTCCTCTCCTCCCGTTCCACACTCCGTGCCGTGCACCCCCATCTCTCCGTCTGGCAGGTTTTCAGTCACGGACGATTGTGCGTTGCTTCGTTCCGTGCATTGTTACAATGTTGCTTTTCTTGCTGATTTATTACATTATTGATTTTTCAAATGTTAATTTTCTGCCTGTGCTTAAAAATCATTAAAAAACCGGCCTGATTATGCGGCGTATGGTACGCCGCGGGTTGGCTAGTAATCCAATAACAAAGCAAAAGATAAAAAAATAACAGTGCATCCAAACAAAACACAATACTTACATGAAGCTTCACTATTAAATCATGATTTCTGGCTCCTGAGACTTTCCAGCAAGATTTTATAGCCAAAGGGAGGAGTCAGGAATCATGATGTCATAGTGACGCCATCTTCTTTAGCTTCATCCATAAGGAATAATAAACATAAGCACATTTAAATGGACAGTACACAATAAACTAATAATAAGCAAAATGGACAAAAATAACATAAAATATAAAAAGTAATATTACAAATAGGGTGGCACGGTGGTGCAGTGGTAGCGCTGCTGCCTCGCAGTTAGGAGATCTGTGTTTGCTTCCCAGGTCCTCCCTGCGTGGAGTTTGCATGTTCTCCCCGTGTCTGCGTGGGTTTCCTCCGGGTGCTCTGTTTTCCTCCCACAGTCGAAAGACATGCAGGTTAGGTGGATTGGCAATTCTAAATTGTGCTTGGTGTGTTTGTGTGTGTCCTGCGGTGGGTTGGCAGCCTGCCCAGGATTGGCTCCAGCAGACCCCTGTGTTCTGATTCAGCGGGTTGGAAAATGGATGATATTACAAAGATAACAAAAATAACAATAAAACACATAAACATACATTAATCTATGACAAAGTGGGTTTGAAAATGGGTAAATATCTATTTAAAAAATACAAAAATGTATGTTCCATTGGATAATAAGAGCTGGCAGAAAGTATTATAAGTCCTAGAGGAAATTAGGCATAATCATGACTGAAACCAAGTGTAGTTTATGTCTGGTAAAAATAATGACATGAAAATATAGTAGAAGAGTTTTTTGTAGAGTCGTCCTTCACATATATTGTTTTCTTAATAGCACTATTTAAGAATTAAAAGATAGGACATATTTCTGGTTTAGAGCTATCCAAAGAGATAAAATAATCACTCTATTCAGTTTCATTTTGCGAATTCCACTTATTGAATTACAGCGTTTCAGGGCGGCCCAAACTATTTTTGTAAGATATAAACTATCTTTGAAGAAGCTCCTTTTGCTGTAATAAAGACGAGGACAAAGTCAATTCAGCAATTAGCCTAATATGTACATCTTTTTTAAATTGAGCTAATTTATTTCTTTAAATTAATCTGTCTGCAACTTTTCCTTCCTTTAGTGTAATAATGCCCTAATCTAAAAGTGAATGCCCTTGTAATGAAGTGGGCCTCTAAGTATACCTTAGTTGATGACCAGCAGTTCTCGACACATCTCAGCTCTACTACCAATGTGGTGAAACAACCTCCTCTTCAGCACAATACAGATAAATCCAACAATCCATCTTTAGTTTTTCAAAAATTAGGAAAAACTAACATTTTAGCCTGTTATGTACTTTCTGTGGCTTGACTCCCCTATTGAGGCCATGTGCTGCTTTAACCTTTTATTGTACCTAGAATAATTTTGTTTTCTTTCAGTTTGTAGAAATGTCAGATGATTTTACATTAAAATTAGAATATTATTTACAGTAACTTCCAAATTGTTATGTTTACCAGGTCTGTGAGTTACAAAAGGACTTTGAAGTGATTGTGAAGTTTGTGACACACTTGCACATGGGAGACAGCTATATGGTCTAATTGAGAGTAATTCCTAGCCAGAGTGGTGTGGGGGAGCGCACTTTTTTCTCACTTTCCCACAGACCATTCATGGGAAATTCCGCCTGGACCTAACAACGTTGCTTCCAGTTCTGGACCCTTGGATGGCATCACTTCTGGTGAAGAACCCATGACCGAAGAGACTTCCTGTTCCGGACCTTTTGATGACGTCATGTCCGTGTCCGAACCTATGGAAGAGGACCCTTCCACTTCTGCCCTCGATGACTTCACTTCCCTTTCTGCCCTTTAAATCTACCATATTTGACTAACCTAATCAGTTCTGTTTTGGATTCCATTCTGAGCACATCAGTGCTAACAATTTACCTATTTGCAGTCAGGGAATATTATACGGGTGGCTGCCCCAAACCTTTTTATGACTCTTGTGTCTGTTTTTTGTGACAAGTTTATGATTTACATTTTCCTTTTTGATAAATGATAAACGGCGGTTGAGATGAAAATAATAGATGAGTCCAAAAGCTAATAAAGTCTGGCAAACATTGGATATTGCCTCCTCTTCACTTTAGTCCTCCTGTTTAAATGCAGAATGTCTCAGATGTAACTGGTGGATCCAACAGGTGATTTCTGTCTTGGGTTGCGGTCTCCCTCCATCATCCTTCCCCTCTTCACTTACGGGGACAACATTTACTGATGCACATATAATGGACATTAAATAGGATGATGAAAACAAAACACACTCAGCACAGACACAAAAAAACAAATACTTATCATTATGTAGCCACGCTACAGACTGACCAGGTGTTATGTGGCACAGCAGTTAGTACTGCTGCCTTGTGGATTAAGCATCATGGATTGAATTGCACACCAGTCACTGTTTACATGATATTAGTACATTTTCACTTTACTGTATCTGCTTAGTTTTTTCTCCTCTGGATACCACAGTTTATTAACCACTTCAAATAAAGTATTGGTCAATACAAATCAAGAACTAGAGATTGTTTTATGTATTATGCTAGAGATTGCTTTATGTTTTATGTATTTTTTGTTCATTTGTGATTTATGCTACTGATACTTTTGTTTATTATTTGTAGTATTCCTTATACCCGTGTTATGTCCCTTGTGTTTTGTGGGTGGTTCCCTAAGAGGCGGACCATCTACGCAAGGGACTACCCTCAGCCCTGTAAATGTGAGGGCAACCCACAGTCCCTTATGCTTTATGCAAGTGTGCTTGGGAATTGGTGAGCTATTCTTGTGGTTTTTTGTACTAATTGTGGATTTTTGGATTTGCTCACTATTTTAACTTCTCTTTGTATATGTGATTTTTGGCTTCTGTGTCTTCATGCTCCTATGAGCTTATTTTTGTTCTCAAGAGCTTTTGAATAATTAATCTATTATTTATAAAGATTCTATGTTGCCCTCTATCATATTAACTGGTGTTTTTCACAGAAATTCCTCATCTGGTGGGCAGTTGTTGAACTGTTTGGGACTTACATGCTTTGGAACTGATGAGCACTTAACAAATACTGTACTCTGTTGATTCTGAGAGCAGGGTTTCTGATTCTCCGCACCAGGATCAGTTATTATACATTGTGTGCCAAACACAGTAAACTTCTGGCACTGTGATTTACAGGGTGTGACACATTTACCACATTCCTGTTGATTAGGACTAAATCAGGCTCAATATCTAGTGATTCTGAAATTAATACTAAGGAATTCCATGATTATTTTAGCAATTTGTCTTCTGGTGTCCCTTACCACTTCCGGACATATAAGCAATTCTTAAAAAGATACTGTTATCTCTTTCATGCCTCAAATATAATGAAGCATTTCTCTTGAATAGCCCCATCACCTTAGCTGAACTAAATGAGGCATGGCTGCATTTAAGACTCTGGAGGATTTGGATGGGATTCCATCTGCAGTAAATGCCTTCTTTTGAAGGCAATTATACAGTGCATCCGGAAGTATTCACAGCACATCACTTTTTCCACATTTTGTTATGTTACAGCCTTATTCCAAAATGGATTAAATTCATTTTTTTCCTCAGAATTCTACACACAACACCCCATAATGGCAACGTGAAAAGTTTACTTGAGGTTTTTGCAAATTTATTAAAAATAAAAAAACTGAGAAATCACATGTACCTAAGTATTCACAGCCTTTGCTTAATACTTTGTCGATGCACCTTTGGCAGCAATTACAGCCTTAAATCTTTTTGAATATGATGCCACAAGCTTGGCACACCTATCCTTGGCTAGTTTCGCCCATTCCTCTTTGCAGCACCTCTCAAGCTCCATCAGGTTGGATGGGAAGCATCGGTGCACAGCCATTTTAAGATCTCTCCAGAGATGTTCAATCGGATTCAAGTCTGGGCTCTGGCCAAGCCACTCCTTTGATATCTTGGCTGTGTGCTTAGGGTCGTTGTCCTGCTGAAAGATGAACCATCACCACAGTCTGAGGTCAAGAGCGCTCTGGAGCAGGTTTTCATCCAGGATGTCTCTGTACATTGCTGCAGTCATCTTTCCCTTTATCCTGACTAGTCTCCCAGTTCCTGCTGCTGAAAAACATCCCCACAGCATGATGCTGCCACCACCATGCTTTACTGTAGGGATGGTATTGGCCTGGTGATGAGTGGTGCCTGGTTTCCTCCAAATGTGACACCTGGCATTCACACCAAAGAGTTCAATCTTTGTCTTATCATACCAGAGAATTTTGTTTCTCATGGTCTGAGCGTCCTTCAGGTGCCTTTTGACAAACTCCAGGCGGGCTGCCATGTGCCTTTTACTAAGGAGTGGCTTCCGTCTGGCCACTCTACCATACAGGCCTGGTTGGTGGATTGTTGCAGAGATGGAAGGTTCTCCACTCTCCACAGGGGACCTCTGGAGCTCTGACAGAGTGACCATCGGGTTCTTTGTCACCTCCCTGACTAAGGCCCTTCTCCTCTGATCGCTCAGTTTAGATTGCCTGTCAGCTCTAGGAAGATTCCTGGTGGTTTCGAACTTCTTCCACTTGCGGATGATGGAAGGCCATTGTGCTTATTGGGACCTTCAAAGCAGCAGAAATTCTTCTGTAACCTTCCCCAGATTTGTGCCTCGAGACAATCCTGTCTCGGAGGTCTACAGACAATTCCTTTGATTTCATGCTTGGTTTGTGCTCTGACATGAACTGTCAACTGTGGGACCTTATATATACAGGTGTGTGCCTTTGCAAATCATGTCCAATCAACTGAATTTACCATAGGTGGACTCCAATTAAGCTGCAGAAACATCTCAAGGATGATCAGGGGAAACAGGATGCACCTGAGCTCAATTTTGAGCTTCATGGCAAAGGCTATGAATACTTATGTACATGTGCTTTCTCAATTTTTTTCATTTTTAATAAATTTGCAAAAACCTCAAGTAAACTTTTTTCATGTTGTCATTATGGGGTGTTGTGTGTAGAATTCTGAGGACAAAAATTAATTTAATCCATTTTGGAATAAGGCTGTAACATAACAAAATGTGCAAAAAGTGATGCACTGTGAATACTTTCCAGATGCACTGTATGTCCCCCTTTTAACATTATCAAAGAGGCAACCTCATCTTACCATTTATTTCAAGTGTTAATATGGCTGTCATTACATTGCTATTAAAAAGGTAAGGTTCCTGTATTATGTCAAAAATTCAGGCCTGTCTCACCTATAAATTCAGGCGGTAAATTTTTATCTAAGGTCCTTGTCTGCCAGTCACAGAAAGTTATTCAAATATTGGTTCACCCTGATCAAACTTGCTTGTAGATAGCTTCAGATAGTGTTAAGAGGGTTGTATATGTTATTGATTCTACCCAAAATATCAAGACTCCCGCTACACTCAGTTAATGCGAGGAAGGCATTTGATTATGTGAACTGGCCTTTCCTGTAGCAGGTGATAGAGAGAATGCTCTTCAATAAAGGATTTATAAATTTGATCAAAACAATATATTCCTTACCCTCAGCAGTTGTAGTCACAAACTTTTCAATCTCGCATTCCTTCCCCCCAAAATGGGGCTAGAAAAGAATGTCCATTTTCTTTCTATCCATTCAGTTTATCCTATGAACCACTGACAACAATGATCTGTAACTCCTAGCTGTTGATGTCTGTATTTTGTCACAGCTCCTCTCACAGAATTTACCTCTTTGTTGATGATGTTCTTCTTTACTTGTCATTAGACATTTTTGTTATATTAGACCCGTTTAAAACTTTGAAAGACTTCCATGCTAGCAAAACGGACAAAATCCTCCCTCTCGCCACTTAATAATTTAGTGCAGCAAGACTAATTACCACTGTTAATCCTTGTAAGTAACTTCTTTAGGTACCTAGGAGTTGACATTTCTGCATCAATTATGGCCAGAGCTTCCTCTAATTATCATCTCGTATGAAATGAAATCAGTGCTTCTTATCAATCCTGGACCATTGTACTCCTGTCTTTTCAATTTTACCTGGCTGTGATAAAAATGAATGTAGCCTCCTGTTTTAATTTTGTAAGCTTCATAATTCCACTTTGTCCAATTATTGGTTGGGGGTTAGAGCTCTTATTTCCAATTTTTTTCTGAAATGGCTAGAGGTGCAATTTTGAACATGAAACATTAATTCGAAGTCAGTTTGGGGGAGTGTCTCTGGCCCAATATGAAATACTACCACGGGACCTTCATCCTTTGTCCTATATGGTCCTGGGTATCCCTTCCCTCTCCTGTATAATTATGGATACATATCAAATTCTCCATTGTCATTCCTCACTGCCTAGTCCTATAGGCTTTCCTTTGGTTCTATAATCTCCTGTGCTCTCTATATCCATGTTGAGAGACATATGGGTGCAGCAGTGAAGTGACATATGTGTGCCCCTGTTTGCTGCTGCATGGTGGAAAGCCTGTCAGAAATGATAGTTAGATTTGTCAGTGTCATGGTTTATTCCAATTGGAGTTATCTGGATCTTGTATTAACAAGGCTTCAATGAAAACTGTTCAGAGCTGGTCTACTGTTGTTCTAAATTCTTAATGTTTAATACTACTGTTGGTTCATTTGGAAGATGTGGGGTGGGTGCCGAAGGAGCATCATCAGGATATTGTTTCTGTTATAACTGATCTGTAAAATGTTAGTTCTAATTTACTATTTTGGAAATATTAAATAAATAATTGATCTGAAAAGAAAAATCATGAGTAGTTTGAAATGCTAAGAATGCATGAGTCCTATTTTGTGAATGTTTCTGTTGATCTTTCACAGTTCCACTCATATCACCACATGACTGATCCTATACATTTACAAAATGGCAATACAACTTGTTGTGGTGTGAAATTTTGTATTTTGTTGATAAATATTTTTTATGTCTTTATTTGTATCTTAGACAAAGCAATGTAATATTAGTGTTATATCATTGATTGGAACAGCAGTGGTTTGATATTTGGCAAACCACCCCCTTCGCTTCTTTTAGGACTGAGTCTTTGTAATTTTATGACAGGGTCAGGGGAAGTGCCTAAAACTAGTCTGGCAAGTCATTCTCTGTAGAACTCTATCAGTCAACCCCCCCCATGAAATCCAATTCTGTAGCATGATTCCCTATTGATGTAAGGATTTGGGCAAAGAATGCATACATTTTATTGCTTAACCACTCCCTATCTCTCTCTCACCATCATGATGAAGGAGCATCTCACACACTATGAACTGAAAAGAAGACTACACTGAGAAGCACAACTCGGCAGCCATATTGAGGCTGGAATGTGGCCTGTCCTGAAGAAAGCCATAAACTGTTGACTTAATTAGAGACATTTAAAGTAACTGCAAGTCTGTGTGCCGCCTGAAACTACATATCAGCATTTATCAGGTTGTATGGTTGCCAATATTCAAATGTACTTTGCTTATTGTTATTATTTTATGAATATTATCAATAATACATTATTTAAGCTGAAACTTAACTCCTGCTTGTCTTTTACTCTATGTAAGTACCTGAGGTTATAGATGTATAAAGGAAGGTGGGGAGAAGTTACAAAGTACAATACCGTATAAACACAGTGGTAAGTCTATGGGATTTGAGGCAGTCTGACAAAGGCTACATAATAAGTAATACAAAAGGGAAAAGTAGAGTAATATAGAACTCTATGAAGACAAAGCACAACTTTAATCCCTTCAATTATAAAACATGTGCAGCATCTGTAAAAGGGTGAGCTCATTTAAAAGCAGATAGGGTCTCTTGAGAAGGGCAGTAAATGACTTGATCAATAAAAGAAGTGGGCCTAAGCGATTAGATGAATTAGTCAGTTACACAGTGTGAACGGTCCTGCTTAAGTTACATGTATTCTTCCATTTTACATTAACTGATAATTCTAAAGTGCAAATATGTATGTGTGGACTGAGTAACAAATTAGCATCCCACTCAGGACTGTTTTCTGGATTAAGCAGTTTAGGGAATGCTATGTGATGTCATGTGTGATGGAAACCTGGGCGTCAGCAAGACCAGACCCCAACACGAACACAGAAGCACAATCCTGGGTTCAAATAAAGGTTGTCTATTAACCAAATATACCTCAAATACGGTACAAAAAGCACAACCCACAGGTTTTTCTCTCCTCCCAATAACTATCTCACCACCACACTGCCCTCCTTCAGACAAGTGTTGCCTCTCTACCTCCCAGCTCTGGCTCACCCGAATAAGGGAGTCAGGTTCCTTTTATTACAGACCTGGGAGTACTTCCGGTACCAGGGCAACTGCCCAATGAAAGCACTTCTGGGTCGCATGGAAGTCCATAATAGGAAGCTTGTCTCCCTACAGCGCCCTCTCTTGGCACCCAGTAACCCCAGCAGGGCTGCTCTGACGGACTACATATCCCATCATGCCTTGCAGGTTCCCTACTGTGCACCAAACTCCGGGGCTGCTGCCATCTAATGTGTTGGGGGGAATAAAAAACCTCCATCCACATCTTCTCTCTTTAATGGGCTCTCCGTCCACCCTTTTCGATCCTTCCTTCTAGGTCTGCTCTCTTTCCTGGTGGGGATGCCTGTTCAGCCCATGTGGCATCTACACATGTTATATTAGATTGAATTTGTGACCACCCATTTTTCTCAGAACCATACTGAACAGTGCTGTTCACTGCCCTGTTGGCATCACAATTGATATACAATGAAGTGTGTTGCCTCAGTTTTTGACTAAGTTTGTGGTCTAGCTTCTTCAGTTGTTTTTATTTTTTAGTACATTTGTTTCTGAATTACATTTTGGCTACATATACTGTTAGATTTCCAGTTTTTACTTGTTTTAATACAACAATTCCAAATTTACTGCTACTTGTTTTGGCTCCTGCTGATTTACTACTTTTCTTCATCCTGTTTCTGAGTTCAGAAGAACACAGAGCTACTTGATCATGTCCTGGGGTGATCTGCAGTGAAGGTTTCAAACTAATATAAGAATGCCTATGCTAGATATATTAACTTAACTTTTACAATTTTAAATGAATAAGTTAAATACTAAAATTATATTGAAGACCTGCATTAAAAAGTTAATCCAGACATCAATCTTTTGATCTTTAATTTGTAAGAAACAGCACTCTGAGGTGCCTGAAGTACACAGTAGCTTCAACACAACATTAAACTAAATCTGATTGAAACATAATTGTGTACATGTAAATATGCTTGTATGATAATTATATTTATTATAACCAATAAAGAAATCATTATTTGATGGGATATGTTTTTGAAAATTAATCCAGATTCAAATCTAGTTATCTTTGTGCCTAAGGAAGTCATGTATTATGATGGAACATTTTAAAGGATAAAAGTGCATATTCCACTGTCTATCCATAAGTACACATGGAGAACATGTAAAACATGTAGGAATGATAGTAGTGTGCTACCTTCAGAAGCCGGCATAAAAAGAGCTCTGTTAGTGGTGGCAGGAATTGTGGCGTCATGCAGACACAGCACTTAGAGAGCACTTCAAACACATCTCCTGGCTACTACAGTCCATCTGCCCTGAAGCATAGCTGATAAATGGGCAGAATTGGGGAAGAGTGACATATGAGTTGTCTCTGACCCCCGGTGAGTGGACAAAAGTGGAGCCAGGCATTGTGCACAAGCAATCAAAAGAATGAAGCAGCTAGGAGATTATGTCACAAAGTGGTGGAAATGGACGCTGAAAAAAACATAAAATCCTTTGCAGGGCAACCTCACCAACAGTCAGCGTAAAGTGGCTAATTCCACTGTTCCATTTCTCACCGCCCAGGGTCATTACAGTATTTTCTGTCACTGAAGCGCACACATATATTATCAATCCGGCAGTAGCAGGGGATATCTTTGCAAAATAATAATAAGCAATAATAAGTGTGACGTTTTCAGTTATTATTGCCTAGCATGAAACCCCTACAGACTTTTTTTTTTCTAACTTAAATAGAGTTTATTTTTCTACCCTCCCCAGGTCAACCGACCTTATCATCAGACTGTCACTTAGAGACTTAAATTGACAATTCTATATTTAAGGACTCTATTTTCCTTAATGAAATATATATCAGTATTGTGCAGTGAATATACTTGACTTGAGCATTCCTAGTTTTCATACTCTTTCTCTGTGCACTTAGCATTCATTTGCTCAGAGGTTGATGCGCGTGCTGCTTCCTGAGCAGCTCTTTTTTTCTCCACCCTACCAGCCCACTTCTTTTCTTCTTTCATCAGTTAAAACTGATTAAGTCTGTGTTTGTGTTGCAATTACTTAGTACGTTTCCTTAATTTTTCACTTAAGCTGGCATTTAAGTCTTCAATCTGCCTCAAGAATGATTTAAGATATGATGAGGTAGGGGAAGTGACAACAAAGGAGGTAGGGATGAGAATGGCGCCTGTACGCATGCTCCGCACAGCTGCCCTGCTGGCCGCTGCTGAGAGTTGATTCTACAATAAAATAAAAATAAAAAGACGAATAACCTTGGAGGTCAATAATCACCCCAAAAACAGATAGTAGATGTCACATATTATATATGTACCAAATTTCAGGTCAAAAGGTCAAACGCAATAGAAATAAAATCCTGCAGTACTTCTTTATATTCCCTACTTTATGCCCCTATAAATACAAGTTATCACCAATATACTAATAACCTAATTGTGCTTCACTCACTCAGAATATGGAACCAATATAGGAAGCATTTTAAGATGGAGAATCTTTTATCTGTGATTCCTCTGCATGAGAACCACCTTTTTCAAACCTCGCAAAACATATGCAGTTTTTAATATCTGGAAAACATTTGGGATTAAATCACTTAGAGATCTTTATATAGACAACATCTTTGCATCCTATGAACAATTACATTTCAAATTTAACTTTCCAGAAACACATTTCTTTCACTCTCTTCAAATTAGAAACTTTGTTAAACAGAACCTGCCCAATTTTCCCCATCTCCCACCTTCCTCTATGCTGGAAAAAATATTGCTCAGTTTCAAGGACTCAGACAGCATTTCTGCAATATATAAAAATATTTTAAAGTCCCTCCCTTTAAAAGATCCAAGAGGACAATGGGAAAGGATCTCTCACTCAATATATCAGAAAAGGAGTGGAAGGTAGCAATGCAGAGAATTCACTCGAGCTCCATATGCACAAAGCATACAATTATTCAACTCAAAAGTATATATCGAGCACTTCTGTCTCGACTAAAACTCTCCAAAATGTTTCCAGGGCATGATCCAACCTGCGAACGCTGCAATCAAGTCCCAGCCTCACTGGGTCACATGTTTTGGGTCTGCACCAAATTAACTTCATTCTGGACCAAAATCTTTAAGTGCCTTTCAGACAGCCTTGGTCTCACAATCCCTCCTAACCCATCAACAGCTGTGTTTGGTGTTCTTCCAGAGGAGCTTAAAGTGGAGAAGGACAAACAAACTGTGATTGCATTCACTACACTTTTGGCACACAGACTTAATTTGCTAAACTGGAAGAATCTTCACTCTCTTCTTTTAAGTCAGTGGGTAACTGATGTTTTATATTATTTGAAATTGGAAAAAATCTAATTTTCACTTAGAGGATCTGTGCAGAACGTTTTCAAAACCTGGCAGGATCTAATCAATAATATTTTAGAATAAACTCTTAAAGCATTGAGGAAGCAGATTCTCTTTCCCATTTCTTATTCTTCTCCACTTATCTTTATCCACTTATTAAACTCATCGATTTATGTACGTTTACAAGCTTTAAGTTTTACTACATTGGCCATGCTCTCTTTCTCAGAGGTGGGGGTTGATTTGTTTTCAATCCTATTTTTTGTAAAAATTGATCTATTTATATGGAATGATTACAATAAAATCAATAAAAAATTTTTTTAAAATCCTGGACAGACAAATGGACAGTCATAGTAGCGTATTGTATAAGAAGATCTAATATAAGTGTTGATTATTCATTTGTTGTATACTATTTATACATATTATTCTAATTTTAATTTTTTTTCATTGCATGTAACTACTTCTTTGACATGCTGTAAAGCACTGTGAGCTACTGTATATCATATGTAAGAAAATTTGTATTAGAAATAAATGTTGTTTTTATATAACAGAGATAGCAATTCAAATTAGGGCATCAACCTTCAGTGTCAGTAACAATTCCTGGTAATGATTTCCAAGGTGAGTCCTCGCCTTGGCCCTGAAAGATGCCACAGAGGAAGATGAGTAGTGGAGTAAAGTGCACAGCAGCCTTTTTAAATGGCTGAATGTCCCAACAATGTTTAGCTTTGTGCTTTTTTTTTCCTTCTGTGCCAGACGGGATGATCCTTCACTGTATATTCAGGGGGAGCAGCCCTGGACAGTGCAATACCTCCCCCTGGACACTAGATGGGTTAAAGCGGTGCCTCGCTTATCCCGCAGGGCTCCATGGGAATTGGAGTTGGGTGCAGCCCTATTGGGTAATGCATGCAACGCCAGGGGGTGCTGCAGCTGCGACTCCTGAGCCCATAGGGGCAGCGTATTCGCCACACCCGGAAGTGCAGCCGGAACTCGGCAATCAACCACCTGGTGCACTTCCAGGTGTACTATAAAAGGGCCCAGCAACCACCACTCAATAGCTGGAGTTGGAAGGAAGAGGACAAAGCTCGAGAGAGAGGAAGAAAGGCCCGGACTTAAGGGTGATTGGTGCAGGGGCACTGTGTGCTGTGCGGGACTGTTTTGTCGATTTACTATAAATACATTTGTGTGTGTTGGACTTATCGATGTCTGCCTGTCTGTGTCCGGGCTGGTATTCCACACTTCGTAAAACAACACGGATGTAAGTTTTTTGCAAAATGTATGCAATCTCATGACACTGCTCAATACTAGATTTTGGCTTGAACAATGGACATACTCGGTACGTTTTAAGTCTTTTCTTAATATTGGGACTCTGGTACCCTTCACTTTCATCATAAAAGGCAGGAGTGGGATACATTTTTATTTTTTTTAATTTAGAAAATATGATTCTTTTTCGAATGCAACTTCATGTGGCAAATTTATTCATGCCATGATTATCAAGTAATAATTTTGACTTTAAAAATATCAGGCTTATGCTTCAAGGCCTTTATTATGTTTGCATTAGTGTTGCAATAACTCCCATTTTATACTGGAAGAACAGACAAAGTATTTTTTAAATGTATAAAGAATGCTTCACTTAAGAACCAATTTCCCATGGAAAATGATTGTATACCATGTTTGTGTAAAAATAATCTTGATTTGAAAAATACCAAATTAGATTTTAAAAAATGGTGCTCAACTGCTCAGCTCTGGAGATCTGTTTTGCAAGGCTTTATTATTAAAATTCTTGCCTAAATTGGAATGAAAAGCTTATTGGTGTTAAACTACATACACAACTCCATAAAGCTTTATCATGACTACTGACCTTTTATGTAGCTTATCTACTTGACATATTTCAATAGTGGAAGTCACTTTTTAAATTTTGATCTAATATAATTTCACGTGAGGGGAAAGTACTTTATTTTTGCACTAGAGCCCATAAGAGTCTAGTTAAGCTGCTGGTTATAACTTTCTACTACAGGTTACTATGGCACAACTAAAATGTGTGCACATTATCTTCTAAGCTTCTAAGTTCACATAACTGTAAGCTAATTTTTCACTGACAGTTATTTGAATATTTGAGGCATGCTTGGATGACATGTTGGTGCAGGGGTTACCTCCGCTGCCTCACTGATCCAGTATTTTGGGTAGGAATCTTTAATCTACAAGGTACTGCTTTTCTTTGCACACCAAAGATTTGAGTGATATGTTAACTGGGAACTCCAAGTTACTTCCATGTGAGCAGTGATAGACTGTTTTTTGTTTTGTGTCTGATGTTTCTGGGACAGGCTGTGACTCCCAGTGACCCTGATCTTGGTCAAGCTGGTGGGAGAATGTTTTTATGGCAGCACAATGGGCTAATGAGGCTGCTTCACAGCGCCAGGACACTGTTTCTGACTTCCTAGAACATTAGAACATTAGAAATGTTGTAAAAAGAACAGGTCATTCAGCCAAATGAACTTATCCATCCTATTCATCTAGATTGTCCAAAATAATATCAAGTCAAGTTTTAAAGTCCATAAAGTTCTATTCTCCACCACACTACTTAGTATTTTACCTCATGTGTTTGTTCCTTTGTGTGAAGAAAATATTCTGCAAAATCTGCCCTTATCAAGTTTCTATGTCCCTATGATCATGTTGCAGAATTTATTTTAAAGTCACAACTGAGATCTATTGTACTAATAGCTTTTATAATTTTAAAAACTTTAATCATTGCCCCTCTTAATCTTGGTTGGCCTAAATTGATAAGGTTCAGCTCCTTCTATCTCTCCTCATAGCTCATAACTCTTAGTCTCAGAATAGCCAGTCACTCTTCTCTTGACTTTCTCTAGTGTCACTATGTCATTTTTGTAATGTAGAGCCCACAACTGAACACAGTAAATGAAGTACTCCACATGAACTTCAGAACAGGTTATCCACCTGAATCTAAACATGTTTGGGTCCAGCCAATATTTGGACAGGTGACTAACCAAGAAAAGCTTGGGTGGCTATGGAAAGAGGTTTTGACAAGGCCAGCAAGGGTCTTTGTGTGGATCCCAATGCCCTAGTGCAGGGACTCTGTGCTGTAAAAATGTTGCCGTCTTTCAGATGAGACGTGAAATTAAGGTACTGATACTCTGTGCTCATAAAAGATCCCGGAGCTACTTTCGTAAAGAGTAGGATAATATCACAGTGTCTTAGTTAAATTCCCACCAATGGCCTAGTCATTCTGGACCCCAATTATCCCCTGTCTCTAAATGGCTAACTACCTCTCACCCCTTCAACACCTAACAGATAATGTGTGCTGAGTGTATAGGCACAAAATGGGTGCTGTTGCGTCAACTAGTTTGTTGCTGAACATTGGTGGTATTTGAAGTGGCTCCCCACTCACTATGTAAAACTCTTTGAGTAATGAGAAAAAATTCTATATGAATGTAAAGAATTATGATTATTACCATTTTATCATTATTAGTACATTATAAAACTTAAACATAACATCCTAATAGCCTTCGTAATCGCTTCTGCACACTGTCTGGACATAGACAGTGATGAGTCCACTAGGACTTCTATATGGTATATCCTTCTCATAAAGTGTACTTTCACGTTTCGGATCACCCATTGTGTATTCACAGCCTGATTTCTCTCTGCATGGATTATGTACAATGCTAATGAAAAGCCTTTAGTCACCAAACTTAATATTACTATATCAAAATAATAAAATACACACTGTTTTGACATAGTTTTAAACATCTTTCACTATTTTGATAGCTAGCTTTTAAGACTTTTTGCTCAGTACTATATATACTATATATTTTACCATGTGTGACTGCTCGGTACTAAAGATATTCAGTTTTGTTTAGCTGTTAGCTTTGATCTGGTTTGGTAAGAGTTAGTGTATTTATGTACAGTATGTTGAGTCTACCATTCAATAGATTGAAGCTCAGTCAAGGTTTGTTCCTGTTTCATATTCAAAGTTGTCAAGGCTTTCTTTGATACCTTGCTACCATGAAATGGATTAAGTTGATTAGAGAGAAGATGGATTGAAGGACTCATAGCAAATTTTCCACTTCATTTTTCTGAAACAATGACAAAAAAGACCTGTGTCCATAACGGATTATTAATATTTGTATAGAAAAACTTAATTTGTTGACTGATGCTCCAAATGTTTCAACATAAATCTGAACTGTTTCAAGCCTACTATATCTGCTCTGATAAGCAAATCCTTCAAATTACCCAGTACAGTATGTGTTTTTTTTTATTTACTTTTACTTTCTGTTGTGTCTTCAAGGTGAATGCCACTGTTACCCAACCCTGTAACTCTACATTCCAGAAAAGGCATACAGTAGCCATTAAATCTTTAAGGTCAGAATTTAACAGCTGTTGAACTGGAATCTATGATTGATCACACTTTGAAATATTTACAGTGTCTGCTAGTAATGTTTAGCTAGCAAGTTTAATAAAGTACAACTCCACAAAAATACAGAAAATATTTTTTAAGATAAGCTGGTTAGGAAACTTCTGCATTTGCTCCAAACTGGGCTATAAGAGCGAGTACTAGAATTGATTTTAAGGGTAGCGTCATAAATGAACAAACTCATCTTATTATTTATTAGCAAATAGTCAACATGGGCTCAAATGAAGAAAATTATGTTTCACTAATATGTTGGAATTCGATGGGGAAGCAACAAAAGCATACAATAAGAGAGGTGCATATGGTATTATTTATCTTTATCTTTTCAGAAGGTTTTTGATAATGTATCACATGAAGGGTTAGTCGTTACACTAAAATAAGTGGGAATTCAAAGCACCGTATGTATTTAGCTGGGTATAAAACTGACTCAAATACAAGAAGCAAAGGGGAACTTTTTCAAAATTAGGTGATATTAATAGTGATGTCCCTCAGGGATCAGTGCCTGGGCCTCTGCCCTTTTTAATATACATAAACAATTTGGACAACAATATAGCCAACTAGCCATTGTTCCTGTTGAAGGCAGGTATAAAGTAATCAAAAAATATTTGCTATCTGTTGCTCTATTTGTACCTTCAGCACCTTTTCTCTTTAATTGCCTGGGTGAATGTCTCTTAACTAGTGCACCCTCTCTTGTGTGTGTTGCCATAATTAATTAATGGCAATTAATTTTGAGGCACATTTCTCACCTCCTGTTCTGTTCTGTATTTGCTATCTTTGAAGGTGACTCCCTCAGCATGCCTCCTATACATTTACTCCTCCTCATGCATTTCACACTTGCACTTAAGCTTCCTCACAT
This sequence comes from Polypterus senegalus, assembly GCF_016835505.1. NCBI lineage: Eukaryota > Metazoa > Chordata > Cladistia > Polypteriformes > Polypteridae > Polypterus > Polypterus senegalus. Next base: position 174,031,145 of record NC_053156.1, read on the forward strand.
CACCAAAGCCAAACTGACCAATCAGATTCCTCAGAGGAACTGAACACATAGTGTTTTATTATATACAGGGAAAATTATGTTACAACGAACTCCCAGGGACCTAATTTGTTGTAATGAGATTCTGTATTTGTTACTTTTGTGCTGTCTTTAACTTGTGTCCAGGCGTTTGCAATCATTTCAATAGCTTTTTTCACATTCATGTTAATCTTCTCCTGCCTACAAGTTATGCTGATGAGAATTTTTCTCAGCATTTCCTTGCCATAATACACTTTCAGGGTGTGAATGATGCCCAAATCCAATGGCTGAAGCACTGATGTGCAATTGGGTGGGAGGAAATCAACACAAACAATATCTAAATGTAGAAGTATGTTGTGGGCAGTACTGTTATCAATAAGGAGCCGAATCATCCTATTCTTCTTCATATTTTGAGGTTTCTGAACTCTTTTGAGCCACACATGTTTCTTGAACGAGCATCACTGAACCACATAAAAACTGCTTTTTCGAGATCTTCAAATGCAGCAGTTCACATATGTTTTAAACTCGAGATTTTTCTTCTTTTTTTGCTTTGTCTTTCAAGAAAGTTGACAGTGTCGATGGCGAAATTACGAATTCACTGGCAGCGTCTTTTTTCTTATGTCGCAATCGAGAGCTGCAAAAAAATAGTTTTTTTTTCTAATATGAACTGTTATCGTTTTTTCATGTCTGCCATTTCTATAGGACGGTGACAATGAGTTAAATTCCAGTGGATGCTTTTCAAAAGTTGACGAGCAATAAGCAAAAGGTATCACTGAAAACCGCAGGAAACAAAAAAGGCAAAAAAAAAAAAAAAACAGTACGAAGAAAGAAAAAAAATTACAATGTTTCTGTTTGGGGGATCGTTGTGCACAACTGTGCTGTGGCCAGAGAACTAACTGCTCTGTGTCATTCAGACATTTCAAGTTCTTTTGGGCACTTCGTTGTAATGAAAGTACCTGCTGAATGTACTTCGTAGTAATGAGATTTCCATAGACTCGTGTCATATGGAAATTTTGTTGTAAAGATATTCGTTGTAATGGAATTTTACCTGTAGTAGAGGCAAGTTAGTTAAGTTTGCAGATGCTACCAAACTAGGTAAAAAGTGCAGATAATGTACGCTCAGCTAAATCGTTACAAAGGGACCTGGGTAGAATACAGACTTGCACAGATTTGTGGCAGATAAAATTTAAATTAAGTAAATGTAAAGTATTACATGTGGGAAATAAAATTGTTAGATTTGAATACACAGTGGGAGGCCTGAAACTTGAAAGTACACCTCATGAGAAGTTGGTTGCATCCTCTGAAAGAAATGCTTGTCGCCTCTTCTGTACTTTCAACTTTCTTTTAAGTCCTTCTGTGGCTCCAAACCCATCGTCCATCTCTCCTAATAATTTTGTTTCCTTCTTCACTTCCAAAGACAGTTTAAGTCACCTGAAACATCCTCTGACTCATCTCTGTGTCTCTCTCCTTTCTTTCATCCTTCTCTCCTGTAAACAATTCTGATATTTCTGACCAGCTCTGTAACCACAGACCCACCACCTGTGCACTGGACCCTGTTCCTTTACATCTTCTTTAGTCCCTCTCTCCCTCCTTGATACCCTACATCACCTCTCTTTCGACCATGTGAAGGTCAGAGATTGTTTAAATATATTCCATGCATTTATTTTATTTCACTGTCCATATAGATATGCCACAGGACACCATTTATAATATGTGTGTCTCCATGGTCACGAGGCATATCTGCTTATACTGGCAACACCAGAGTTTCACCCAATACCAGTGACCCTCACATACAGCGTCACTCTGGATCAAAAGATCATAGCTTTCCCTGGTTTTGGAATATTTTTTCCTTAAATGCGACTTGATCTATTCTGTAGTTTTCATTGAAATAGTATTACTACTTCTGAGTGTATTTTGAGTATCTTTGAAACTCTACAATATGCATAATATTATATTCCCCATTTTTGTAATGTGTTAATTAATAAATGATCAGATTTTTAAATCAGTCATGTATAATTTAATTGTATTAGTAAATAGTGGGCATTAAAGTTATGTTTTTAAGCATTGGTTGTATGACTGAGGATAAGGGTTTTTCCAGGACCCGGCAACTCATTAAATTTTCAGGTCATAAAAAAGCAGAGCATAACCACGTTGGAGCTTTTGAAGGCACCCTGCTGTGTAACAAGTGTGAACAAAGGAGGAAATGGGCAATGCACTTCTGTGAAATTTGTTACCAGTTGAGCTTTTAAAACTAATAAAAAATTTGCAAAAAGGAAGCTTTTAATAAGGATTTTTTACAGCTTTCTTGATTTCATGGTTTCACAGTTGATGTTTACACATCCCCATGCATTTAATTTTGCATTCTGTAAAAAATATTTAGCAGTACGGAGTTTGATTTATTCCTCACACGCACAAAACAATGATATCATAAATCACATGTTTTTAATTTGGAATGGCAGTTTTTGTTGTAAAGCACTTGCAGGTTTTCCCTTTGCCGGGTACAACTTGGAAAATTTGTTTCTTATTAACCCAGTTTCACATACCAATATTCACTTAGGAGAAAGGTCTCCACAACCTTATGGGCATGATTAAATGAGGGAGGAAATGCATGACTTGCTGAAATGTTGAAGAAAGTTATATTTTTGCCCTTGTCAGACATATGAAAGACATGACGCTCTTTTGATTTGCTCTTTTTCCTCATGAATCTCAACTGGATTAAACAGGCTTAGGAAAAAAATGGATGGAGGTTTATTAATGTTTTATCTTTTTTTAACTAAAAAATCAAACATGTTGTATAGGGTTGCATTATGGTGCAACGGGTAGCCCTGCCACATCATGGATGCAGCGTCTTGCATTTAAAATTCAATTTATGTGTACAGTGTCTGCATGGAATTTCCATGTTCTCTCCATGTCATGATCACCTGTCAGTAATCCTGTCGCTACCTTACAAGCAGAAACTCTAACTGTTGCGATCCTGACAATTCCAAAACTGGGTATTAAAAAACAAAACCTAGACTTGCTCTGCCACAGAGGTTTAGACAGAAAGAGTACTAACCCTAAGCCTAAGCCTATCCCTACCCCTAACCCCCACTTTCTCAGACAGCCTAGCCACAAACTCTAGTTGCAGGCTTATGACCTACCCAGCCCCAAAAATGCTGCAAAGGCGCTTAAATAAAATTCACAAGCAACATAAGAGAAATAAAAAAACTGTAACAACCCCAGGCTCACTAAACAAAGCAAAATTCTTTTAATATATAATAAGATGTGTTATGAATTCAAAAAAATTAATAAGAAAGCCAAGACAGAAATAACCAAAAAAAGTTAAACAAATTAGGCAAGCCTAAAAGAAACAAACATTTTGAAAATTAAAAACAATACCTTATAATCATGCCTGAAATAAAAACACAATTGTCAAAATTTGAAAACCTAAATCACAGTAGAAAACACAATGCAGAAGCTTCAGTTATAATGGCAGCTTTTAGAAAAAGGTGCGGGGCAGTTCCCCAGCCACAATTTTAGATGATCCTGCTCCTCTAAGCTCAATTTTTAGGGCATAAGGCACACAACATGCTGAATAAATAACATTACCATAATACAATACTTTAACAAAAATGCACATTAAGAAATGCATAATAGGGAAGATAAAAATACATTAATCTATAGTAATAAAAGGCAAAGCCCTCACTGACTCACTCACTGACTCATCACTAATTCTCCACTTCCTGTGTAGGTAGAAGGCTGAAATTTGGCAGGCTCATTCCTTACAGCTTACTTACAAAAGTTGGGCAGGTTTCATTTCAAAATTCTATGCGTAATGGTCATAACTGGAACCTATTTTTCTACATATACTGTAATGGACGTTAGCTCGATGGCCGCGGTGGGCGGAGCTGCGTGTGACATCATCACGCCTCCCACATAATCACGTGAACTGACTGTGACCGCAGTACATAAAAAAGAAGGAAGAGCTCCCAAAGAGCGCTGAAGAAAAATGCTGAATACTTTATTCGCGAGATACAAGTTTAATGAGAAGACACGAGGTATAAACGAGACTTTGGATCACTTTGTAACAGAGTTAAAATTGCTGTAGCTCCGAGTTGAGCTCCACAGCATTACACAATTGACAAGGTGATGGCTTTATATGTCGCTTCGATTATAAAACAGCAAGGAGAAGCTGTGTAAAGGCTGTTTCACAAAAACCAGCGGAGCTGGGTCTTATATGAGCAGGCAGTCAGCTGAAAGAAGGGAATCAATAAATATCTATAATCGTAATAAATGAACAGGCAAAAAGAAGGGAATAACATACAAACCACGGATTAAATAAAGGAAATGGGTACCTGAACAGTAAAGTAAGTCTCGAATAGCTACACAATAACTTTAAGAATCGTAATAAACGAACAATAAAACAGTACAGAACAGCCAAGCAAGGAGAAATGATGGTCTTATATGGCGTTTGTTTATAAAGCAGCGGAGAAGCTGTGTGAAGGCAGCTACACAAAAAAACTGCCACACTCTGAATGTATTCCTGGCATCACTGTTATACCCTCTGATCTCCCATTTCAATTGAAATGCCTCAAATTTCCAGTAAGGCTCTGCTTCGCAATGACAATAAGTCTCAGGGACACACCCTACAAAAGGTTGCCATTGATTTGAGGCAACATTGCTTTGCTCCTGGACAAAACTATACGTTGCATTCTCAAAAGTAATCTCAATGCACAGCTTGGTCATATTACAACCGGACTGCTGAACTGACAACGTGGTATACAAAGAGATCCTTAACAGATAGTTATTGGTATATTTTCCTCAGTTTAAAAAGGTTTTCTTTTCTTCTTAATAAAAATTTAAAAGCAGTTCTTCGTCATGCGGCTGAGGATTTTGCTATATACAGTATATATATATGTAGATATATATGTATGTATGCTATGTATATATATATGTAGATATGTATATATATATGTGTGTATATATATATGTGGATATGTATATATATATCTATATATATATATATATATATATATATACAGTGGAACCTTGGTTTACGAGTAACTTGGTTTACGAGTGTTTTGCAAGACGAGCAAAAATTTTTAATAAATTTTGATGAATGAGCGATGTCTTGCAATACGAATAGTATGGATACACTTTGTCTGCTGAGCGTCATGTGATCACAACTGAGCTGATGGTTCCTCTCTCTCCCTACTTATCTTGCTCGCTTGCTTGCCCAGCGCGTCTTTCTCTCTCTCTCTCCTTATCTTGCTCGCTTGCTCGCCAGCGCTCTCTCTCTCTCTCTCTTATCTCGCTCACTGCCAAGCTCGTCTCTCTCTGTCTCTCTCTCTCCTTATCTTGCTCGCTTGCCCAGCACGTCTCTCTCTCTCTCAATCAATCAATCAATCAATCAATCACAATTTATGCATATAGCACATTTTCATACAAAAAAATGTAGCTCAAAGTGCTTTACAAAATGAAGAATAGAAAAATAGAAGACACAATAAAATATAAACATAAGTCAACATTAATTAACATTGAATAAGTAAGGTCCGATGGCCAGGGTGGACAGAAAAAAAAAAAAAACTCCAAAAGCTGGAGAAAAAAAATATCTCGCTTGCTCGCTCGCCCGTCTCTCTCTCTCTAACTCTCTCTCTCTCCTTATCTCGCTTGCCTGTCTCTCTATCTGGCAATCGTCTCCTATTCTCCGTCTGAGTCTGTGTGCCTCACTCATATAGTCAACATCTGTACAAGCGTATACTGTTTACTACAGCATTGTGACTGTGTGTGTGTGTGCGCTGTGAAGTGCGAGTCCCCATCTTGCTCCCCAAAACACGAAACTGAGTCTCAGTACTTTAACACCAGCTTTATTCAGCTTGAAACAGCAACAGCGCTGTTATTTATTGTAGCAGGATCTTTATAATGTTCCTTGTATGACCCATTGACGACAGGCATTTATAGCATGTCTGCGATCTTTTTGGATGCGCTTATACGGCGAACTGCTACAGCGCTGGGAGACTGCGATTGCTTTGGGACGCTCTTCCGCGTGTCGTCTCGTTGGGTGGAATCACACATGAGTTTAGAAACTCACACCAGCCATGATTCTTTTTAAAGAGGTTATGTATTTTACTTTATATTTTGTATTAATCGTTTTATATGAATAGTTTTGGGTTGTGGAACGAATCATCTGAGTTTCCATTATTTCTTATGGGGAAATTCGCTTTGATATACGAGTGCTTTGGATTGCGAACACGTTTCCAGAACGAATTATGCTCACAAACCGAGGTTCCACTGTACTAGCAAAATACCCGCGCTTCGCAGCGGTGAAGTACTGCCTTAAAATTTTATTAAGAAGAAAATTAAACCTTTTTAAACTGAGGGAAAATATACAAATAATTATTTGTTAAGGATCTCTTTGCATACCACATTGTGAGTTCGGCCCTCCGGTTGTAATATGACCAAGCTGTGCGCTGAGCTTACTCTTGAGCATGCAATGTACACTTGGCCATGTGAACAGTAATCTTGTTTCAAATCTCACAGCTTGGATTGGTGCTGTCATAATTGGTTTGAGTTTCATGGTTTGTTTCAATTACAACAGTATTTGTAGGACTTGTGTTGAAGAGACATTCGGCATCTGTCAAGCGTTGTAAGTATACAACCGGTTTCATCGATAATTTTACATCCAGCTTTTGAGAGTTTAAACATTCATAAACATCAGAGTGTCCACTACTGAAATTGTCACCTGTCAATCTAAGATGTTTAAGAGGCATTGGTGGTTTCGAAAGGTGTAAAATGTTTGGCCATTTCGGTACACTTGAAAGCGACAACCGAACAATTGAGCAGCAGCCATCAACTCACATGCAGATGCATAGGTGAAGGGCTTAAGCATTTCACTTTTCTAGTGCTCCTGTGTAGTATAAATATCTCCTGTACTGTCATCAGTCCACACCTTGAACCTGTCCCAGTCATTCAATACATAAGACACAATGTTCCTCTGGATATCAACAGTGAGCCTGATATGGCCGTGCAATATGTAACAAAGAGAATGGAAAAGGCAGGTGCCATCTCCGGGCATGGAAACCACTCGCTAAGTGACAGTTCTTTGATTGATGGTGATCACCTCGATAGACATGTTAATGGGGCTATCGTTGGAATGTAAAGGAAATGGGTACCTGAACAATGTAAAGTAAGTCTAAAATACCAACACAATAACTATAATCGTAACAAATGAACAATAAAACAGCGGAGATTAAATAAAAAAGCTGTAGTTATCAGCAGGGAGATGTGAATCCCGTGGCGAAACAAGGAAAGGAATGTAGAGACTGGAGCGACGGACGGCAGGCAGCCAACAACATGGGAGGCGTTGGGATGGGGGAACCCAATGCCACCTCACACGGTGACACGGAGGCTATGGACATATATATGTAAGTAGGATTCAGTTAGCGTTGGGAACCCGAGTACCAAATTTCTTTTAGATGGGCCCATAAGTAACAAAGACCATTGGAAAGTTCAATATGGCGGCTGACAGTGACATCATACCACCAAAATAAGTACCAAATTTCAGCCTTCTACCTACACGGGAAGCTGGAGAATTAGTGACATTGAAAGTTCAATATGGCGGCTGACAGTGGCGTCATACCACCGAAATAAGTATGTACATTGGTTTTGGTTAGCGCAGGGAAGCCACCTATCAAATTTCGTGAAGATGGGGCCATGAATAAGAAAGTTCAACATGGTGGACGCTTGTTGACTGTTATGACCGTTACGCGTAGAATTTCGAAATGAAACCTGCTTAACTTTTGTAAGTAAGCTGTAAGGAATGAGCCTGCCAAATTTCAGCCTTCTACCTACACGGGAAGTTGGAGAATTAGTGACATTGGAAACTTCAATATGGCGGCCGACAGTGGCATCATACCACTGAAATAAGTACGTACATCGGTTTTGGTTAGCGCAGGGACGCCACCTACCAAATTTGGTGAAGATGGGGCCATAAATAAGAAAGTTCAACATGGCGAACGTTGTCAACCGTTATGACCGTTACGCGTAGAATTTTGAAATGAAACCTGCTTAACTTTTGTAAGCAAGCTGTAAGGAATGAGCCTGCCAAATTTCAGCCTTCTACCTACACGGGAAGTTGGAGAATTAGTGACGTTAGAAAGTTCAATATGGCGGGCCAACAGTGGCGTCATACCACCGAAATAAGTACATACATCGGTTTTGTTAGCACAGGGAAGCCACCTACCAAATTTCGTGAAATGGAGTCAGCCTTCTACCTACACGGAAGTTGGAAAATTAGTGACGTTGGAAAGTTCAATATGGCGGCTGACAGTGGCGTCATACCATTGAAATAAGTAATGTACATCGGTTTCGTTAGCGCAGGGAAGCCACCTACCAAATTTCATGAAGATGGGGCCATAAATAAGAAAGTTCAACATGGCGGACTTTGTCGACCGTTATCGACCGTTATGACCGTTATGTGTAGAATTTCGAAATGAAACCTGCTTAACTTTTGTAAGTATGCTGTAAGGAATGAGCCTGCCAAATTTCAGCCTTCCATGTACACGGGAAGTTGGAGAATTAGTGATGAGTGAGTGAGTCAGTCAGTGAGTGAGTGAGTGAGGGCTTTGCCTTTTATTAGTATAGACTAGCAAAATACCAAGGCCGCAGCGGAGAAGTAGTGTTAAAGAAGCAATGAAAAAGAAAAGGAAACATTTTGAAAATAACGTAACATGATTGTCAATGTAATTGTTTTGTCACTGTTGTGAGTGATGAGTGTTGTTGTCATATATATATATATATATATTTACACACACACACATAAACATATATATATATACATATCTATACATATACACATATACATACACACACACATATATAAACATATATATACATATACATACATATCTACATATATACACACACAGCTATTTCGTATCAGTGCAATACGCTGCTTGTTAAAACGGATAACTCCCGCTCTTACGTGCAAGTCTGCGTGGATATTATGAACTATTTGTTCAAGTTCTATTTAAATTTTAAATAGAAGGAATTTTTATTTAGTCGACAGAAATATCTTTGGTAGGAATGGTAAAACAGACAGGAATATTATTCTGAATAAATCAACTCAAACCTTAAACAACTTATAATATTTTGCTCTCCATAAAAATATATCCTGTCTAAATTATACAAGTTAGAAATAAAGTAAACGTTAAAAGAACAAACATTCAAATTTCTTTACTCTTATGTAATTTTATATAAAAATAAACTTAGATTTTAAATATCCCAAAAGATTTTGCTCTCCATAAAAATATATCCTGTCAAAATTATACAAATTCAAATATGAACATGCTGCATAACAAAACCTGGAAATATAAATAAAATGTGTTCCTTTCAGCAATAACAAATCAAATCATTCAGTTGTCTTTGCTCATATGTCATTTTAGAGCTGGACGCCTGGCATCTTTTTTGGCAACAGGTTCGTTTCTGTTTGGTGTGAGGTTCTGTGTTGTGGAGATTCTCAGGATGGATTGCAGGTGCTCATCAGTGAGGCGACTCCTGTGTGCTGTTTTGTTAGTCTTTATCACTGAGAAGAGCTTCTCACACAGATATGTGCTACCAAACATGCACAAGGTTCGAGCCGCATGTAGACGGACTTTTTGTTCTTCAAAGTCACCAAAGCGCCGTGCAAACTCAGTGCGCCAGTTTATCAGCAAAGTGCGATTTGGGAACACCGTAGTGACGACTTGGTTTAACATTACTTGGCAACAGGGAAAGTGGGGCAATTGCACTGGTGCATTTGTGTCTCCCATAAAAGCAGCTTCACTTGAAATCACTTTGTGATTGTGCACGGGTAAAACGTCCGCTGAAGTGTCAGATTCTTATTTAATTCTTCTGCTTTCTGTATCTTCTGCATTGCATTCAGGTTACCCTGATGTTTTGTCTCATAGTGCCGCCTTAGATTAAATTCTGTAATTACAGCCACATTAGCTCCACAAATGAGACACACGGGTTCAGTAAACATATACTCAGCCTCCCATCGGTTTTAAAGGCTCTATTTTCAGAATCAACTTTTCTCTTCAGCATCGTGTGAGCTAGCTTCGCAATAACTTGCAGCATCATAAGCTAGACTTGATTAACGCGGTAAGTGTTCGGCAAGGCAGCTGAAGCGCTGCATTATGGGATCTGTAGTTTATTGTGTTACCAGCGCTTCATATACCCGGCCATTAATAACAATAATACAGTATATAAAATGATCTCGGGCGGATATAATTACGCGGGCGGATGTGGCCCGCGCCCTTGAGTTTGACACATATGGACTAAATAGAACTTGAAAAGATATATTTTTTCAAATGTGATCGCGCAATTCAGATAGAGTTGACGCACTACAGCCTGCATGCCTCAATAAGTCATCCTCCCTCGCTCTTACTTTTTACCGCTCATCTAATGAATACACTGAGTATGGCTTTACCAAAACAATCATTGATGGCTAATAAAGTATCCATTATTCGAGTATGTAGATCGGGATATATATATACATATATATATACCCGCGTATCGCAGGAGAAGTAGTGTGTTAAAAAGCTAGAAAAGAAAAGGGAACATTTTAAAAATAACGTAACATGACTGTCAATATACAGTATTTGTTTTGTGAGTGTTACTGAGTGTTGCTGTCATCAAGGATTTGATTATCATTATTTCTTTCAATCAGGTTCGTATTTGTAGGATGTGTTGTGTTCAAGTTACATTCCGTGTTTGTCAATCGCTGTAAAGATGACAGGTTTCATTCATCGATTCGTTTCTTACTGCATCAATAAACAGCTCGCCTTCTTCTTTATCTGAGACCTGACACACTGCATGCACGGGTTTTTTACACTGTCTTCCTTTAGCGGACATTGACTTTTTCCACGTGTGCTTTGTTTCCGCAGTAGCTGGATTTATGAATATGCTGTATCAGACGCTTCATATTTTTGCTGCCTTTTCAATTGTGTAATTCGGTTTTGTTCAGCTTTTGGAACTGTTGCTTTTATCTGTGCACTGCGCCAGTTCACGTGAGCCGCTCGGTGTACATGCATCGAAGGTTCCCAGCTGTGCTGGTGCCATCTCGTGCTATGTCCATGGCTGTATTTAATGTTACCTTAGTCCTGGCACTTAAAACTTTCTCTCGCAGTTTCGCTGAGTTTGTGTCAAACACCACCCTGACCATCTCATCTTCCTCTCCATAAGCACAGTCCTTCACCCGTGAATATTTAGTGGAGTTTGCTATTGGATTGCCGCTGACGGACGGCCTTATATGGGCAGGCACTAAATTACAAACGCCAGCGCAGCCTGTCTATGAACTTAATTTAAAGTGTAGGTTTACATCGTGCTTTGTTTCCAAGTAGCAGAACTCATGAATATGGTTGTATATGTCACTCGCCGCTTCTTATTGTTTCGCTGCCTTCTCAATTATATAATGCATGTTTTCTTCAGCGCTTTTGAGGTCTTCCTGGTTTTCTATGTACTGCGTGATTACGTGGGAGGCGTGATGATGTCACACGAAACTCCGCCCCACGGCGTTCAAGCTCATCTCCATTACAGTAAATGGAGAAAGACAGCTTCCAGTTATGACCATTACGCGTAGAATTTCGATATAAAACCTGCCCAACTTTTGTAAGGAAGCTGTAAGGAATGAACCTGCCAAATTTCAGCCTTCCACCCACACGGGAAGTTGGAGAATTAGTGATGAGTGAGTGAGTGAGTGAGTGAGTGAGTGAGGGCTTTGCCTTTTATTAGTATAGATTATGTGTGTACAGTATATATGTAGATCTGTATATATATGTATATATGTACAGTATATATATGTATATATGTGTCTGTGTATATATATATATGTGTGTGTATGTATGTATGTATGTGTATGTGTGTATTGTGGAGGATGGCCGGCTGTTTATCCCGGCCAATACCCCCAAGCCGCCAGGTGGAGCCCACCTTGCAGCATGGAGGTCCCCAGAAGACCAGCAGGGCATCATGGACAATGGAGTTTTTATGCACTGCCCTGCTGTATGCCATGGGGCCACGAGAGGGAGCTGCAGGAGGACCAAGAGTTCTTCGTGCCCTATGACCCGGAAGTTCGTCATAGAAGGACCGACGGGCTTCCGGGTGAGAAAAAGCATTGTTTACCCTGAACCGGAAGGAATAAGGACTTGGGGACTGTTGAGCAGGAACACCTCCGGGTCAGGGAGTATAAGGACTGTGGGAGCTCCCAGACAAGGAGCTGAGTTGGGAGGCAGGGTGGCTAAGCGTCTGGGAGTTTGGAGGATTGGTTATTTGTTATTATTGTTGGTTTATTAGAGAATTGTGGATCGGAGCGTGCTTTGTGCACATAATTATTATAATAAATAATAATTGGACTTTTATCTGGTGTCTGACGTGTGGTCTGAGGGTACAAGGGTGCGAGGAAAACCCTAATCTGTCACAGTATATATATGTATATTTATCTGTATGTATGTACAGTCTGTATGTATGTATGTATATATGTATATGTGTGTGTGTATGTATATGTGTATATATGTTGATATGTGTATATATATGTATATATATGTAGATGTGTATATGTATATTGTATATAGATATAGTATATGTAGATATGTTTATATGATATATGTATATGTATATATGTTTATATGTGTATATGTATATATATATATATATATGACAGCATATCATAACAGTGACAAATATATTATTGACAATCATGTTACATTATTTTTAAAATGTTTCTTTTTTTTTTTCATAACTTCTTTAACACACTACTTCTCTGTTGCGAAGCACCGGTATTTTGCTAGCTAATAATATTTGAATAGAACATTTTCCGAAACAATGAAAGATCAAATTAATAGAAAATAAACTTGAGTCAGAGATCCGACTCTGGGTGGTCCAATCAAATTTTAACCACAGGCATAATTTAAATTTTATGAAACAAGGTAGTAAAACTGAGAGTGTAATTAATAGTCTTGTTTCCTCCTATATCCACATTTAGTATAAAATTTGTGCCTGCTAGGTTATGACATATGTGTTCAGAGATTTTTCAGGTAAGGAAGACAGAAGTTATTGATTATGGTGCTAGAGAGTTGAGTTGTATTGCCTGCTGATTAACACATTCGAGTAAAAATTTCAATGTACTCTGTTAATGTGGCAATAATGGCCCTTGCACCTTTAAAAAGGATACGGGTCTGTGTGTCAGTCTGGTTGCTGTGTCTCTGTCATTTCCAAAGATGGTGCATCACAACAATTTTTAATAATAAAATGGATGACATTTATCATTCCAATAGATGACACATCACAAACATTTAACAAATCTCATACCAAATGGTGTATAACAGAGTTAACCATTAATACTAAGGTCTACATTGATTACTTAGATTTTAATCCTCCTTAGATGTGTAGCACAGCTAGTTAAACCTATAAAACTACAATTTTCTTAATAAGACTATAGAATTAGTAAATGTTTACTTTTCAAACACCACATTAATTGTTTCTTAGAGCATTCAATGGTCTGAATAATTGATAGCTGCATACGCACAAAATTCTCATTTCAGCAACAATAAATCTTGAAAAAAGGCCCACTCACCAAATGGAACAAAGTTCAGCTGCACAATACCCAGCTAGGAACTTGTGAACATCCACACTCCTGTCTAGTGGTATGAGAAAGAGAGAGAGAGATGCAACACAACCAGCCGAGCAAGATTCATGAATAATATTTGCACATACTCTATGGGTGAATCTGTTCATATATGACTGGTGTTATTCAATCACCCATACAAGACATGTCTCCATTCTTTCTTGGTGAAGTAACCAATCACACTGGATTACATGAAAGATATAGCAGCTAACCCCAACCCTTCACTTTTTATTTGGTGACTCAAAAAGCGTCTGTTCTTTGGGAATCATGTTATGATACTAAGTGCATTGTACAAGAATCACCATATGGCACTATAAATGGTGGTCCTAGTGCCAGAATGCAGGCCAAGATACTTTTAATATCTATTCATCAGTCTTTGAGTCTAATTATGTGTGCTATTTTTCTGCCCCTCATCACTTGTACCAATTTTTCCAGAATAACCCTATCAAGAACACTAGGATCCCAGTGTAAGGATGACAAATAAATAAGTGACTCTTCACCACACAGTCATTTCACTTTTGTGTTCTTAAGCATACGGATAATTTTTAGAATTTTGAAGCAAGAGGGAACCACAAACTCCCTAAGTGAAATATTAAAGATGCTTTTGAAGACCAGACATAAACTTTTTTTTTATTATATTTTTATTAATTTTATTGCAATCCATACAAATCAATCAAATTTTTACAAAAAGAAAAATTGAGTTAAAGACAAATCGATCCCCACCCCTGAGAGAGAAAGCAAGGCAAACAGCGAGAAATTTAAGGCTTGTGCTTTATGAGCTTATTTTAAAATATTACTGATTAGATCCTGCCATGTTTTGAAAAAAGTCTGTACGGATCATCTAAATGAGTATTTGATTTTTTCCAATTTCAAATAATATAACACATCGGTTTCCCTCGCACCGGGTGACTTGAAAGAGCCGAGAGTTTGGGTTCTGTGGTCCAGTTTATCAGAATAAGTCTGCCCATGCCAACAGTGTAGTGTAGTGAATGCAATCACAATTTGTTTGTCCTTCTCCACTTTAAGCCCCTCTGGAAGAACCCCAAACACAGCTGTTAATGGGTTAGGAGGGATTGTGAGTCCAAGGCTGTCTGAAAGATAATTAAAAATTTTTGTCCAGAATAATGTTAATTTGGTGCAGGCCCAGAACATGTGACCCAGTGAGGCTGGGACTTGGTTGCAGCGTTTGCAGGTTGGATCATGCCCTGGAAACATTTTGAGAGTTTTAGTCGAGACAGATGTGCTCGATATATAATTTTGAGTTGTATAATTGTATGCTTTGCGCATATGGAGCTCAAATGAATTCTCTGCATTGCTACTTTCCACTCTTTTCTGATAATAATTGAGAGGTCTTTTCCCATTGTCCTCTTGGATCTTTGAAAGGGAGAGATTGTAAAATCATTTTATATATTGTAGAAATTGTGTCTAAATCCTTGAGATTGAGTAATATTTTTTCTAGCATGGATGAGGATGCAAGATGAGGAAAATTGGGAAGGTTCTGTTTAACAAAGTTCCTGATTTGAAGATAGTGAAAGAAATGTGTAGCTGGAATGTTAAATTTGGAATGTAATTGTTCATAGGATGCAAAGACGTTGTCTATATAAAGATCTCTAAGCAAGTTATTTCCAAATATTAAAAACTGCGTATGTTTGCGAAGGTTGAAAGAGGGGGTTCTCTGGCAGAGGTGCCACGGATAGAAGCTTCTCCGTCTTAAAATGCTTTGTACATTGGTTCCATATTCTGAGTGGAGCACAATTGGATTATTAGTATATTGCCGATAATGTGTGTTTATTGGAGCACAGAGCAAGGAATACAAAGAAGTACTGCAGGATTTTACTTCTATTGTGGACTAAGCCTGTGTATGTTCTTCTATTTGTGTCCAGGTTCTTATCGCCTGTATATTTGCCGCCCAGTAATAAAACTGCCTTTTGTCTTTGTAGGGCCGCTCTTTTGATGCGTGGATGTTTTGAATTCCAAATAAATGAGGTTATTGTTGAATCTAATTGCTTAAAGAATAATTTATTAATGTATATTGGAATGTTTTGGAATAAAAAAGGAGCTTAGGAAGAATTTTCATCTTAACTGTTGTGGAGGACTACCGGCTTTCCATGCCGGTCCTCACCCCCAGGCCGCTAGGAGGAGCTCTCCCGACAGCAGGATCATGCCCCGAGGTCCAGCAGGGCCTCATGGACTTTGTAGTAGTTTTACACAGCCCTGCTGGATACCTTGGGGGCCACCAGGAGTCGCTGTGTGGGGACCTTATGGGCTCTGTCGTGCCTTATGACCGGGAGTACGCCACGGTCACGTGACAGGAAAGAACGGCGTGCTCACGGGGTGAAGAAAAGGACTGTTTGCCCTGACCCGAAGGAATAAGGAACTGTGGTCTGTTGGGACAGACACACCTCGGGTCAGGGGCTATAAAAGGGCGGTGCCTCGCTCCAGACAATGAGCTGAGCTGGGAGGTAGAGGAGCAAGTGTCTGGGCGAGGAGGAGTGTTTGATTATTGTTATTATTATATTGTATATGAGTAGTGTGGAGGGTGCTTTGTGCACATTGTGTGAAGAAATAAAAGAGGTCGTGGACTTTTACCTGGTGTCTGGAGTTGTACCTGAGGGTTCAAGGGTGCACTACTGCCCCTACTGCCACACAGTGTTAATTCTTCCAGCTAGTGTGAGATGAAGGGTTGACCATCTTTGCAAGTCTTGCTTAATTTTTTCCATGCAGACGGCGAAATTTTGTTTAGACATGAACTTTTAAAAAAATCCTCCACATGTTATGTATTGAAACAGAGATAGGTGAATCATATGGCACTTCAGGCAATCAAATGTCAATGTAAAATTTATTTACAGTATATAGCACATTTAAAACAACATAGGAATGCTGTGGCCAAAGTGCTCTACAATAATAGAATAAAAGAAAACATACAATTAACATAAATAACATAAATAGAAATAAAATAAATGAACATAAATAAAATAAATAATAAATAGAAGTAATGTTACATAATTACAATGAGGAAACCATCAGTATTACTGAAGGTCATGGAATTCAAGTGAATAGACCTGAGTCTTTAATCTTGTTTTGAAGAAGACTCCTTTATGTGATGAGGTAATGAGTTCCACAGGCGAAGAGCAGCAGCTGCAAAAACTCTGTCCCTCTTAGTTTTACACTTGGTATGAGGGACAACAAGAGACAACTGACCAGAAGATCTAAGCACTCTAGATGGCTGGTGTAAAACACACAATTCAGATAAATAGGCAGGAGCAAACCCATGTAAAGATTTAAAAACAAGCAACAAGATTTTAAAATCAATTTGAAAACTGATAGGCAGCCAGTGTAAAGAAGCTAGAATTGGAGAAACAAAGTCAGACTTTCTTGCCCCAACCAGAAAGTGAGCGGCAGCATTCTGGACAAACTGTAACCTGCGTATCAGGGATTTGTTAATCCCAGAATACAGCAAGTTGCAGTAATCAAGGCGAGAAAAGATAAAAGCATGAGTAGCTTTCTCAAGGTCCCCAGAAGATAAAAAAGGCTTGATCTTACCTAATAGACGAAGCTGGAAAAAGCAACTCTTGACTACAGAATTAATCTGTTTCTCAAAAGAGAGGTTACTGTCAAAGATAACACCAAGACTGCGGACTTGTGGCTTGCAAAAGAGAGAGAAAGAGCCGAGAAGTCCAAGACCAATTTGGGCTTTAGCTGATGGACCCACTCACTATAAGCACCTCCGTTTTATTTTGATTCAGATCAAGAAAATTATTAGCCATCCAGGATCAAAAAGGCAGTTGTGCAGTTGATTCATTGCAGAGTTGCAGACGGGAATATAAACCTGTGTATCATCAGCATAACAGTGAAAAGGAATGTTAAATTTCCTAAAAATAGCTCCAATAGGGTGAAGGTATATAGAGAATAAAATAGGACCCAAAACGGATCCCCGAGGAACACCACATTTAAGAGGAGTAGTAGATGAAAAAGAGGAATTTAAAGTCACTGAAAAGTGTCTACCAGTTAGATATGACCTGAACCAGTTAAGAGCAGCCCCTTTAAGCCCAACAAGATGTTCAGGCCACAACAGCAATATCTCATGGTAAAATCAAATGAATCAAATCACTGGCTGCTTTTTATCACATTTAATGAAGATGAATTAGGTATTTACTTCAACAGGAAGTGAAAATGTGGTTTATCACTAGTGATGAGTGAATGCTGCGGTGTTCGCTTCGTCTTGGGTTCAGAGAAATCACAGAAATGTTTGCGAATATCGCTGAACTCTGCAAAATGCATTGAAGTCAATAGGGACAGACTAACTGAATTAGATTTGGTTGGATTATAATGGTGCAATCATCTTTCAAGTCTGTCAACTATACTGAACCAATTATTATGGCCAAAAAGGGTGACCTGAGCTGTGTGGCAGCAGTGCCAACCACTGCACCACCGTACCTTCATGAGATCAAAGAAGAAAGAACACAGTCAGAGACGTGCAGATATATATTGCATTGAAACAAAGCAGAAATGCCGAAATTGCAGCCAACAGTCAGAAAAAATATTAAGGTTGTTTTATGTTGATTTATATGAGAAACTATTGTTGTGAGAACAGCCTGGCATCAGCTTGCTGCTCACCACCCCCATAACCCCCGCACACAGTAGTGCACAGGACAATGCATGCAGTCATTTTCTGTTGATTTACGTGTATGTGAGTAACTGTTGTCTTTTGTGCTTTTCAGAATACTGAGTTTTTTGGAAAACTATTCAGCCCTGGGAGAAAAGGAAAAAAAAAAATCACCCCTAAAAGATTTAAAGGCAAAGTGGCACGTCATGATTGAAGCTGCTGGCTTGTTCTATTTATTGAAGTTGTGCTGAAGGCTCTCCAAACTGACTATGCTGATGCTTTGCACTTTTTCATCTATCAAAAAGAAAAAAACGTCTTGTAAATTGAAATAAATCTGATATTATTATTATTATTATTATTATTATTATTATTTCATAGAGTCTCCTGTGTTTGGGGGTATGGGGGTAGTGTGGCATCAGGCTCTTTCAAGATTTGTTTTCATTCTCTATGTGGCTAATTACACATGCATAGGGCACGCCCCTCTTTCTCTTATATTGATGTGGAACTCAAAGATCAACCTGCACATTTGGAGACAAGTAAAGATAACTCATTACTTATGCTGTATATGTTTCACAAAAATTTAACTTGAGAACCTGCATTATTTACTTATCTGTTAATTTCCTTAAATTGAGTTCACCTACTATATACAGTATTAATGTGCCTTTATGACTTTACATTTCATGGTATTTATTTTTATGGAAAATGTAAAAAACCGGTATGAATACTAATCCTATAGTAGTTCACCAGTTGCCTCAGCACATTTGGTCTGCATGTTCTGTTTACATTTGCATGAGTTTTCTCTGCTAACCCCAAGTTTCTCCCAGTGTGTCAGCCAGTAGACTAGTGATACTGTGAGCACAATCTTGTGCTCTACATAGTGCAAACCACTGTACGACCATGCTTCCATGAGATCGAAGAAGAAAGAACCTAGTGAGAGATGCACAAGCTTCATAACCAGTGTGTAATGCAAATGATCAGTATTGTATAACTAGGGGATGGTCCTGTCCAATGTTGGCTGTTACAGCTCCAGGAGATGTCATGCAAAGCATTATGGGACACTAGAAAAAGTTCTCCTAAACTGGCTGAATTATCAGTTAATAATTCAACAAACAATAGCGAATGCAAGTGCAGCAAATTTGCTGCAAGGAATACTTAGGCAAAATTCGCTGATCAACAGTATTTATCACTAGGAAATATGCAAATTCCTTCTTTAGACACACAGAAACCCATCCATTTTTTAATGAATCCCATTATAAAATTTGTATACACATGCAGACATGATGAGGAGTTTCTAAACGTGTCTTTTTTTATTTAATCAAAGCAGTCTTTCCATTTTTCGGCTGCCTCTTTACTCCAGCACTGAACCACTGAGAATTTAATTGTGTTTCTGGGTTGTCAACAAACTGCTATGTGCAAAAACAGAAAAGTACTTAAATGTCCCTGATACAAAAGCACTGCGGGCTGAAAGCAGATGATCAACATTGTAACTGTGCAGCTTGAACTGTGCAACTGGGAGAAACAAACAGGTAATAATGCTGTCCTGGGAGTATCTAAGAGACTCCTGGATTAGTTTAAGTCAAGCTCCCTCAAGTTCCCTTAAGCAAGCTGTCATCTGATCCTGAACACTATTCAGAATTGCTGCACAGTAAATGTTTTAACGGTGCTGAAAAATAAATGGTAGGTGCCTTTCTTTGCATCCATTTATTGGCATTGAAACAGAATTAAGACACTGACATAAAGAAGAAGGCTTTTTTGCATCGTTAGCAAACAAATATCAAAAATTGGAGTGAGTGGTACTGGAAAGGCAAAAAATTGTCAGATATTTAAGACTGAGTATGGAAGATGTTTGGTCAGACAATGGGGAATGACATTCTTGCAGCCTGCAATAGATAGATAGATAGATAGATAGATAGATAGATAGATAGATAGATAGATAGATACTTTATTAATCCCGAGGGGAAATTCATATACTCCAGCAGCAGCATACTGATAAAAAACAATACTAAATTAAAGAGTGATAAAAATGCAGGTATAACAGACAATAACTTTGTATAATGTTAACGTTTACCCCCCGGGGTGGAATTGAAGAGTTGCATAGTGTGGGGGAGGAACGATATGGACTGGGATATCCTGCAGGGATCATATAGTGAGAACATTGAGGATATTATTGACTACACTACTGACTACATTAACTTCTGTATGGACATTGTAGTTCCAGTAAGAACAGTACGTTGCTATGCTAACAACAAGCCATGGACTACAAGTGACATCAAGGGCCTTTTGAACCAAAAAAGGGCTTTTAAATGCGGTGATCAGCATGAGCTCAAGCACGTGCAGAAGGAACTCCGAGTCCAGCTCAGGGAGGCGAAGGGGCAGTGCAGGAGAAAGCTGCAGAATAACAGCATGAAGGAAGTGTGGGATGGGATGAAGATCATTACTGGCTGCAGCTCGAAGCAGGGTGCCACCATCGAGAGAGATGTGGAGAGAGCAAACCAGATGAACAACTTCTTTAACAGGTTTAGATAGTGAGAAACCATTCAAGAGACCAGGAATCTTCTATAACAAGGGAATCCTTGTTCGTTCAGTTTGTTCACTTCCTGTTTGGACTTCACACGCTTTCTGTAATTCAGTTCAGGTTATCATATTCTTTTTCCACATCCCAAAAGCATGCATTGTAGTTTTGACACCAAATTGGCCAGAATACATGAGCATGGATTTATGTGTGAATGTGCTCTGGGAAGTTTGTGGTGCCTTCTCCTGAGCTGATGTTTGCCTTGGGCCTCACACTGCTGGAATAGGGATGAGATCCTTTAATAGAAAAAGAAACTAAGGAGAGTTAATTAATGGATGGATAAATGGATAGAACAGAAAAAGAGAATGAAGAATCTGGCACTTAAGAAGTGGTATGCATTGCCTTTCAAGGGGATGAAATGTCTGTGTAAAAGTTCAAATCAGGTAACATTACTGGCCCGCTGGAATGAGAATGCACAACAAAAAATAAATCTGGAATCAGTCTAGTTGAATTAAACAATAAAGCTGGCAATCATTTATACCAGGAGTAAAGTTTTATGATGAACTCTCCACTCTTGCTAATGTTTTGCATATTTAGCCCTTAAACATCTAGTGTCCCAACACTAAAAGTCCTACCACATATTTCTTTGAAATATGTTTAATTTTCCTTTCATTTCTTATTGTAAGCTATCCTTAATCCTACTGTAAACTAAATTAGGCTGCAGTAATATTAATAATAGAGTGAAGTGTAAATCTCTGTTTTTGAGGATGTTGCATAAGAAGTACAAATGTGAACTATATATTCCTTTATATATAATTAGAAATCAATGATCTTAAATTTTCTTAAGCAGGCATCAAGACATTTATACAGTTAGATTGACAATATATTTCTGTGTCAGAAATAATGTTTATACAATATGTACAGCACTTGGCAGTAGCTCAGGATCTGCAGTACTCTTCACCTGAATTACGAGGGCTGTAAATTTGGGGATACTCAGTCTTCCATGGCCTGACAAACCTCATATGTATCATAAGTACTCACAATTATGTGTTGTTGTTTCTTGTGCATCTACAAGTGTAAAGACATTCAAATGTAAGCAATATGATCCCCTCATAAAATTAACTCTGCTAACACTGAAATAAAAATGCCATGTTCTTAATGCCATCATCCTAATTTTTATTAGGACACTTGAAACTAGCAAATATTGTCACATTATATAAAAAGGTGATCATGCTGATGTAAATAAACTATAGTTCAGTAAGTGTATCAGAGGTAAATTAATGAAAGCAATTATTAAAAAGATTGTGCAATCTGTATCAAGAACATGTGTATAAGCAAACAGCTTGGGTTTAGACTGGGAAAACTGTTTCACTAAAATACTGAAATTCTATGAGGAAGCCAGCCAAAGCATATGCTTTTGATTCTCAGAACGCTTGTAATGAGGTGCTGCATGAAAGGCTAGTGATCAAACTAAAAGAAGTGGAAATTCAAGACACAGTGTGTGTAGACTGGTGCAAAATTAGCTCAGATGCTGAAAACAAAGGGTTATGGAGAGATGTACAGTTTCAAATATGTAGTAGATGAAATGTAATGTAAATAAATGTGTAGTATTAGACACAGATGGTAAACTTTTAGATTTGAATATACAGTGTGAGAATCTGAAACTTTAAAACATCCTTATTAGAAGGACTCAGGAGTGGGGTTGAATGTCACTGTCCTTATCCAGAGAGTGAACCAATAGGAGGTTAGGTTTAAAGGCATGATGTGCGGAGTACAATTCAAAACAGGATATTCTGAAGCTTTACGGTGCACTAGTGAGAAATACTGGGTGCTGGTCTGCTGTCTCTATTACGAAAATTGTATAACTGCACTGGAGGGAAGAACAACCAGGACGACAGGATATGCGATGTGAGGAAAGAGTGAACAAGCTGAATATTTTCAGTTCAGCACAACTGAGGTTAATAGGGGTGACATGACAGACATATTCAAAGTTATTAAGGGAATTCGTATATTGGATTCCAGCTGTTACTTTGAGATGAGTTCACTGACAACAACATGGGGGCACAGATGGAAACTGGTTAAAGGTAAATTTTGTGCAAATGTTAGAAGGATTTTTTCCTCATACAGATAGCCATAGGCATGTGGAATAAATTACCGTGTAGAGTGGTAGACGGTGGTACTTTGGGGAACCTTCATAACTCAAGTGGTTGATGTTTTGCAAACGGAAATGGGATTCATGAGCTATGCTGTGTTAGATCACCTGTTTCTATCAAAATGTGTTTAAAATTATACAGTAGGTATGCTTTGCTCTTTTTTTTTGTTATTTTGACATCTAATTAATTTGCCAATCTTCAAAGGGAGTCAACTTCTAAACTGCAATAAATGCAAAAAAATTGAATAAGCTAAAGTAAAAAAAAAAAGAAGAAAATATTTCTTGGAATCAATGTAGTTACATTGTTATTCACACTTTGTTTTGTCCACATTCCTGAGATACTGTTTAGTTTCACATTTGTTGAATGTTGTGATTTAAAAAATCAAACGCAAAGTCAAAAAATATATTTAGTTTTCATTCCATTTTTGGCAAAATTATGGATCAGCATTGCTATAATTTTCACACCAAAGCTTATTTCTAATATTTTCCACAATTTATACTGTAACTGAGATCTGGACCAATCATAAGTGCTTGTCATGGATTTTCCACTAACCGTGATCCCCGTGCTCACAGCCAAAAGTAGCCTTAGGGGTGTGCGGAGCCTAGGGCTGACCAACCCCACGTGGGGCCGGTTACATCAAATGCTGTTACCGTTATGTGTGGGCTGTATAAACTTGCGTGCGAATTTAATAAAAATGTTAACATACACCGGATGTTCTCATTACAGTATTCAGCTAAAATTTTGGAAGATAACACACGGGCTTTATCAAAATATAACTGGAGAATAAAACTTGACAAATCTGTTCGAACGGGACACGTGGACCTCAAAAGCAGGCAGGGCCCCAGTAGGCGCGAGTCCTGGGACGGTCACCTCACTTGCCACCTCCAAACGCCACTATTGCTCAAAGTATGGACCTAATCATTTGTGGCTGATCATCACAGCAAGCAGGTTCACTGGTATCTGTTACCACTGTAGGCAACATTGGTTTTGCTCTTAGAGGGGTTCAATGTTTAATGTGAACCTGAGAGCCCACTGTGATGCAAATTAAGGGATCTTGATATATTGGCATAAAAGTAGAATAGATGAGATAACAGTTAGATCAAGGTGCGAGTCGGCAATAGCAGCACCTTTGCTGCAGGTAACAGAGAGGCTTACAGCTCAGGTTAAAGACAGTCTTCTTCTTTATCGCATCCAGTTAGGTCACTAGGTGCAGTCTGTGTTGGGCAAATGAACATGATAGTTAAGATTGATTTTTGGAGGGCTGAGTGAATTCCAGTAACTGTGAGAAGCAAATTTAATCCCATCTGACACCCTATACAGCAATTAGAAAAAAAGAAAACAAGTTGAAGGTGAAGATTATTAAATTTCCATACCAAATGCAAAGCAATCAAAACAAAACAAACATTTTACAAGTAAAATTCAAAACCAGAAAACAAAGACTAAATAAAAAATAAAAACAAAATTTTGGGGGAAGACAGTCTTATTATGCTGAGTTTTATCATTGAAATTCAAAGCATGTCATAGTCTGTTTTGACTAATGACATGGCGAAACACATTTCCATGCACACACACCTGCGTACACACTGATTCCGTACCAACATAAGGCGCCACGAGGAACAATGGTGCATAAAATGGTGCTGGCAATGACGTCACAGACTGAAGCCATGAAAAGCAGAGAAAACAAACAAAAACAAAGAGCCAGCAGCTTCACTTACCTCATCACAGCAGATTTGTTTCTGCTAGTCACAGTCCTGACCAGCATGCATATAGTAGGTAGATTTACAAAACATTTTGCCTGACAAATAACTTGTTATTTTTTGGACATTAGTGAAACAAGCTGTCAAAATATGTAATTACAGTATAGCCCAAATTAAAAATTCATATTTATTGCACAGTTATTATTGTGCCATTGTACTTCTTAGCTCCAATTTATATCACTGAATAAAGATTTAAGACAGTGCTTCCTTTCTTTATTTTGCTGCAACAGCAACATTTTACAGTAATCAGGTACAGTATGATAATTAATATTCATTTGCTCTATTGGAATTGTAAAAATAAAAGCATCTTTACTTAATTTCTCTGATATGGGTCTGTATGTGACAATACTCTTTAAATGTTTTTGTTACTTTTAACGAACAGGTATACTTGAAGAATTGTGTGTTGACGCTACATATTTCTATAAACTGTAATGAAACCTTTAATACTGTTTCATCTACAGACTGATAAAAATTGGCTTTGTTGGTCAGAATGTTTGAACACTGACAAAAACAAACTGTTTATAACATAATATGTGTTACTGATTATTTACACAAGAAGGAGCTGCCAAGATATTTTGAGGCAAACATCCAAAACACAAGACAGTCTCCAATTTTTTAACGCACCCTAATAACCCCTTACAATGGTTACCGAAATTGTAGTTGGAACAAAAATACAGACCAATTTTAAGAAAACAGATATGCTAGTTAGAAGTCTATTACCAGTAATAGCCCTCTCAGTAATAAAGTTCAAATTAAAATGCCTATAAAATACATTACCTTGACACTCCCTTCCTTGAACTGTATACAGGTTATTGTGATAAAAATAACAAATCTAAATATAAACTTGTGGGATTTGTTTGTAAAGGATCAACATGTCAAAATGAAAATAGGTCCTTCTAAATCCATTAAAACTGAGAGCAGCAATGAGAAAATAACGTCACGTTAGCAAAGGTAATAACTTTGGGAGAACAAGCATTCCTTTGTGCAGGCAACCTTTTATGTTGTTTACTTGACATTTACTAGTAATGCGGCCACAAACATAGGCTTATGGGTTTATAGAGTCGTTTCATGATCAGAGGGAATGTCTTTTACTTTCATGTGTTAATCAAGATTCAACATTTCGGCACTCTCTGGCACCACAATTAGTGTGTATAACAACCTTAGCTTTAAGATTTCTGTCTTCCATATCTGAAAAATCTCACAACAGAGGTTACAACCCTGTTTTCCATTAAAAGACATTAACTTAGCAGATTTTGGGAAAGGATTATAAAGAAACAAAATGATTGAATAATGAGCAAAACTTAGGTCTTATAAGAGCTACATTACACAACATATATTACATACACACCTAGACATCTAATCTTCCTTTTCAGCCTACAGTGAAAATGAATTTACTTGGATTTGGGGGTGGCATTATGGTGCATTGTTGATCACTCTGCATTGCAGCTTTAAAGCTCTGGATTCAAATACCTGTGCAGGGCACAGACTGTTTGGAGTTTATTCATTATTGCAGTGGCCACAGCAATTTGTGAAACTTGCATGAAAAACACAATTCATTCTATGTATGAAGGAAGCATAGTATATTGTATACTTATCATGTTATTGAATACTAATAATCTTTAATACTGAGTATAGGTAAATGTCATGTCATTTTCTAACCTGCTTAATCCTGACCAGGGTTGCGGAGAAGATGGAGGCTGTGCTAGCCAGCATAGTATGTAAGTCTGGAACAACCCTGGACAAGGCACCAGTTCATTGCTGGGCAAACACACACACACACACCAAACACACCCCACGGCCAATTTAGCATTGCTAGTTCACCAGCCTGTATGTCTTTGGACAGTGGGAGGAAACTGGAATCCCCAGGGGAAACTCACACAGACACTGGGAATACATGTAAAGTCCACATAGGCAGGACCTGAGATATGAACCCTGGTCTCCTTACTGCGAGGCACTGTGCCACTATATGTTCAAGTAATTTACTAAGGTAGTAAGTGCTTTTTATGTACTTTCGTGAAATTTAATTTTGATTTTTTTCAAATGCTAGCTCAACATTTGAATTTATTCCCAATAAATAATGTACCCTTGTTTTCTTGATTTTATGCCAGATACAACCCTGAATGTGGCACCAGTTCTTTGCAGGACACAATTATGCATGTAACCATTCTTACTCACACAAATGCCAGTTTTGTGTTGTCAGTTAACCTAAGATGCACATCTTTTGGGATTTGGATGTTAAATCAGAGTGCCTACAGGAAAGATGAAAACTCAGCTTACACTGCTGTCAATAATGTTTGGTTACGTCTCTTATTCCTTCCTTCTTCCTTCTGAGTGATGAATCAGTTCATTTTCTTTATAAAAATACTTGTAGTCTCCTTGAGGACCATGTAAAGTTACAAAGTTTAAATTTAACTCTTTCTCTAAACACCATGAACTTAATTTTTATGTTACTGCACAAGGTGAAGCTTAGATGCTTTATTATAAATATGCTTATCTAAATATGAATATTTAAACACAAACACATACATTAAAGTAATAGTTACGCAGCTTAAAGTTTATATCAGGTTGAAATCCCAAAGAAACTACTATAGATTATTATTGAATACTTATTGATTATATACTGTAAGATTTTAGAATCAGAATACCTTTATTGTCATTGTAACAAATACTATACAACGAAATTAGGTGCAGTGGTGGTGTCAAAGAAATATATATATATTGTGAACTTGAACCTGGACACAGGCAGACAGACATCGTTGGCTTCACCACACACTCGTTTATTTTACAATATTTACAGGTCCCGCGCTCAACTCCCCAGTGCCTCTTACACCGATTCTCCAACTCCAGGCCTTACAATGCCTCCGTCTCTCTTCAGGCCTTACAATGCCTCTCTCTCTCTTTTCTGGCCACCTCCAGTCCTCCCGCTAGCTCCGTCCTCTTCCACCCGACTTCCGCCGCTGACTGGAGGGAGGCGGCCCCTTTTATGGGGAGCTGGATGGGCTCCAGCTGCTTCCCGGCACTTAACGGTGGCCACATCCTGTTGTGGCGGAAGTGCCGGGCTCCCGGAATAATTAGGCCCTGGGGCGCCGCCTGGCGGTGGCCACGGGTCCCTACAGGGCTGGGCTTCCAAGCCCTGTACCCGAGGCCCCCTGCATAACCAGGACGGACGCCCCCACTCGGTCTGGAGGAGGCACTCGCCCTCCTCTGGTCCTCCAAGGCGTCCCGGCCAGGCTCCATCCCCGGCCAAAGACCACACGGGGTAAACCGGCATCGGGGCACCGTCTGGCGGTGGCCACGGGCCCCTACAGGGTAGGGCTTCCATGCCCTCGACCCGTGGCTCCCAACAGAACCAGGACGGACGCCCCCTCGCGGTCTGGAGGAGGCACAAGCCCTCCTCACGTCCTCCTGGGCGTCCGGCCGGGGGACCACAATATATATATATATATATATATATATATATCTATACTAATAAAAGGCAAAGCCCTCACTCACTCACTGACTCACTCACTGACTCATCACTAATTCTCCAACTTCCCGTGTAGGTAGAAGGCTGAAATTTGGCAGGCTTATTCCTTACAGCTTACTTACAAAAGTTGGGCAGGTTTCATTTCGAAATTCTACGCATAAGGGTCATAACTGGAAGCTATTTTTCCCCATATAATGTAATGGAGTCTTGAGTTGGAGATGGCCGCGGGGGGCGGAGTTTCGTGTGACATCATCACGCCTCCTACGTAAGTACGTAGAGCACAAGGAAGAACTCCAAACAGCGATCAGCACAAAGCGCCATTTCACAATTGAGAAGGCAGAAAAACATTATGAAGCAAATGATGCATACAAGCATATTCATAAGTACAGCTACTGCGGAAACAAAGCACGGCGTGAACCGTAAGTTTATATTAAATTAAGTTCATAGGCTACCACTAGCGTTTGTAATTTAGTGCCTGCCCATATAAGGCCGTCCATCAGCGGCAATCCAATACAAACACTGCCTCTAAATATTCACGTGTGAAGGACTGTGCTTATGCAGAGGAAGATGAGATGGTCAGGGTGGTGTTTGGCACAAACTCATTGAAACTGCGAGAGAAAGTTTTAAGTGCGGGTCTTAGCTGACATTACGAGATGGCACCAGTACAGCTGGGAACCTTCGATGCAAGAACACCAAGCGGCTCACGTGAACTGACGCAGTGCACAGACAAAAAGCAACAGTTCCAAAGAGTGCTGAACAAAAACCGAACTACACAATTGAGAAGGCAGCAAAAAAATATGAAGCGTAATTTTATTTATATTTTATTTTTCAAAAAAATATGAAATACATAGAATCATATTCATAAGTGCAGCTACTGCGGAAACAAAGCACACGGTGGAAAAAGTGAATGTCCTGCTAAAGGAAGACAGTGTAAAAAAAACCGTGCATGCAGTTTGTCACATCACAGATAAAAGGAAGACGAGCTGTTTATTGATGCAGTAAGGAACTAATCGATGAATGAAACCTCTTATCTTTACAACGATTGACAAACACGGAATGTAACTTGAACACATCCTACAAATACGACCCTGATTGAAACAAATAATGATAATCAAATCCTTGATGACAGCAACATTCAATAACACTCACAAAACAATTACTGTATATTGACAATCATGTTACGTTATTTTTAAAATGTTCCCTTTTCTTTTTCATAACTTCTACTTCTCCACTGCGATACACGGGTATATATATAAATGTATATATATACCTCGATCTACAATACATACTTTAGCATAGACAAACCACACGCTGTGGCTAATTGTAGAGTCTTAAGCCTCTAATGCTGACATTCGAGGTTCGATTCGAGAGGGATGTACTGACTATGTACGCGTTACCGATTTATTTTACCTTAGCATCTCCTTGGTTTGGGGCGTATGAAAAATATTAGGTTAGCGAGAATCATGTTACGTTATTTTAAAATTTTCCCTTTCTTAGCACAAGCACAGCTGAGAAGCTTCGATGCATGTACTCCATAACGCGTTAAAAAATAACGCATTTAATCACACTTTCAATTCCAAGCAAGCGGGAACTTTTGTCAATGCATGATTTCCTGGTACATCCATTACACTGATGCACACATCACAGCTACAAAAATGTTAGAGTCGGAATAAAGCGCGTTCCTACGACTGATCATTTCGACTTCCCGAGCGAAGCCTTGATAAAAGCATGGTTTTGTGCACACTGAAAAGCAAGCAAAATTAGATGCATTACAGAAAGCGGACTTTGTGGCTCTTACTGGGGATCATTGGACTTCCGTGACCGTTAGTAATTCTAATTACATCTAATTACAAAATGTTCAATGATCACACTGTTTTAGCCTAATGTACAAAATAATTTTGGCTAATGTTACTCAGAGTTTAAAGAGTAAGCTGGTCAAATTACCTTTTATGTTTCTGACTTATTTTTTTAAGAAGAAAAACTGCACTTTATGGTGAAATTTTGGTTATTATTATTTAAAGACAATACTATTCTGTAAATGTACTTAAAGTACTTAAACTACCACTTTATTTTTAAGTCTGCCCAATTTTAACCAGGGATGATATTTTTGTTTCTGTTTTGAATTCAAATGCAGTTTAAAGGCTTTTTTTCAGAAATTAAAACAGCTTCAGTTTACAATATTCATGTCCATGTCTATTATTTGATTCTGTAAGCCCACTAAAACCGTTTTAAATAAAAAAAAAACATTTGCGATTTGGGGCAAATTTACGTGTCGATTACATACGATTAATCAAGATTAATTCTTACACAGCCTCTAATTAATTGGATTAATTTTTTTAATCGAGTCCCACCCCTAATATATATATATGTAGATATATATATGTAGATTTGTGTATATATGTGTATATACAGTATATATGTAGATATGTATATGTTGTATATACAGTATGTATATATGTGTGTGTGTATATATACAGTATGTGTATATATATGTATATGTATATATATGTATGTATATATATGTTTATATATGTGTCTGTGTGTGTGTATATATATATATATATATATATATATATATATATATATATGCCAGCAACACTCATATCAATGACAAAACAATTACATTAACAATCATCTTACGTTATTTTTAAAATGTTTGCTTTTCTTTTTCATAACTTCTTTAACACACTACTTCTCCGCTGTGAAGCGCGGGTATTCTGCTAGTATATATATATATATAGTGACAGATAGGGGGCGCTGTCATCCCCTTGAACCCTCAGACCAGACGGCAGACACCAGACAAAAGTCCAAATATTGAATTTATTATAATAATAATGTGCACAAAGTACCTCCACTATACTTCAATAAATCAATAATACAATTCTCAATTCAATAATCAACAATCCTCCAATACACCCAGCAGCTCAGTCACCCTTCCTCCCAACTCGGCTCAATCTGCTGGGGTTTTCCATCGTCCTTTTAAAGTCCTTGACCCGGAAATGTGCTTCTGATCCCTCAGTCTATAAGATTCTTAACACTTCCGGGTCAGGTGAAAACTCCTTTTCTTCATCCCGGAAGAACGTCATTTCTTCTGTCCCTGTGACTAGGACGTACTTTCGGGTTATAGTGCAAATAAAAATCCTTATGCTTCCCTGCACTGTCCTCTGGCAGCCCCCATGGTATCCAGCAGGGCTGTGAAGGAAAACTCCAATGTCCATGATGCCCTAATGGAATTTGGGGCACCTCCATGTTGCCGGGAGGGCTCCATCTGGCAGTGTGGGGGTATTGGCCGGGATGAACAGCCGGCCATATCCCACAATATATAATATTATTATAATATATATTATATATAATATATATATATATATATATATATATATATATATATATATATATATATATATATATATATATATATATATATATGAAGTTTCTTTATACTTGAAATGAAGAAAGAATATCTACACAGGGCTACATTTAAATTTATTTTAAGTCTTTTGTTTTTTTAATAATGCCTTTAATTTTATATCACTTAGTATTTTGTGCAGGATTCCATATTTAAATATACTTGTACATGTTAACATGTGTCTGACATGTGCAAAGCACTTTTACAATGCATTATGTTATATTTGGGTGGCAGGGTGGAGCTTCCTAGCAACTTCAGAGGAATGGTATCAATACCTACACATTTTTCAAAATTAATTCAATTCATTTGACTAGGATATAGAGCAATTAATTGAAGAAGGGTTCTAAGAGCTTAAAAAACCCTAACAGAAACACATTTCCAAGAAACTATTTAAACATCTAAAAGCAAGACATAAAATGTTGGGTAAAATGTTATAGAAATCACATTCCACACCTAAAAATAATAAAAATAACTCTTTACATTTATATACCGTAGCGCTTTTCTCACTACTCATAGTGCTTTACATAGAGAGTGGGGAGCCACTTCAACCACCACCAATGTGCAGCATTCATCTGGATAATCCAACTGCAGTCGTTCTGCACCAGTGCGCTCTCTAAACGTTAGCTGTTAGGTGGTTAAAAGGTGAGAGAGATAGCCAATCACAGACAGAGGATGATGAGGGAGTCAGGATCACTAGGCCATGTCTGTATGGATTTCCCCGGCTACTCCCGATTTCCTCCCTCATCCCACAATCCTGCAGCTTGAGGTGACTGAGGACTCCAAACTTTCCCTGTTAGAATGGGTGTCGGTGTGTGCGGGAATGTACCTCCAATGGACTGGATCCCCACCCAATGTTGGCTCCTAGCTGTGCTTTGAACCTCACGGTTAGGTCCAAGCTCCCCACAACTCACAACTAGAACTTGAAAAGTGAATGAAGCTATCAAACAATGTTTGGATATGTATGACATTAAGCAAATATATATAAAACAACTTTTCTTTTTTTGTTATTTAATTAAAGATATAGAAAATGATAATGAAACTTAAAAACTTTGCAGAGTTTCTATTTCCAATGCAGCTGGTATGATACAGAACACATGCAGAGGCCAGTCCTCTTTTACCACCTAAGGAACTGTGGAGTTTATGACGCCGATGAAATGCACGCAGTTGTTTTTAATGAGCTGTCACCGTAACATGTCAGTGCAACAGATGCCCTCACCACATTTAAACAGCTTTCTCTCTGCTGGATGCTTCCCAAGTCAGCCTTTAACAAATGACAGATGTCAGAGCTCATGAATGGTGGAAATGTTACTCAGGTTGATTTATAATGCCCTAGTCCAGCTCTGGGTCAAGGTTAGCCTGATTAACCCTGGCCACCAAAAGAGTGATCAAAGAGTAATTGGAAGGTTTGTGAAGCATGTTAAAGGTCACACACGTATTGTATTGAGATGTGGTCTTTTTTTCCGGATAAAAAAGAACTTTGGTAGGTCTGCCTTGCTTTATAGTATGACCCACACATATGTATTAAAATAAACATTTCCTTTCAGAGTGCACTTCTCTAAGCTCACTTTGTGATTATATCTAAGAAATACAGATACAATCTGATTTTCACTTTATTGAACTTTTGCCCACTTATTAAATTATTGTCCCTATGCTGCATTACTGGCACTGAAACTGTACATCTAACATTTGTCATATCAGCAATGCAATAATTAAAATGGGAAATGCTCTGGCATTGCCAAATACAACAGTAGATGAGGCCAACACTTAAACTGACTCAGGAGGCTGGAAACAAGGAACCAGCAGCATGTTTATTATCCCAGTTATGTAGAAAAATTCTTTTGAAAGTATTTCTGAGAAGCAAGTTTTTTGTAGCCAAAAATATTATAAATAATATGCATAATTTAGCTGTATCCATTCATTCATCTTTCAAGCCAACTTATTTCTTTTCAGGTTTTTATGCAATTAACTACTTTATATATATATATATATATATATATATATATATATATATATATATATATATATATATATATATATACAGTATATACAGGTTATGATTATTGCAATGGCTTTCAATTCAAATTGCCAGTTTAACATACTCACAACTGTAAACCTACTTTTGCCCACCCCTGTACAGTATGTACAAATTTTCACTAGATCGCTGATTATTATTAGCTTTTTACTTTTATTATTTGTGTAGAATATGTATACGTATACATTGTAAGGCAGGGATCATGGATAGAATGGGTTTATTTAAGAAAACCTGTCCTTGAGGTTTGCCTCATTTTGTATTAAATTATATATTTTAAAATCACCATGGGTGCTGCCGTTTTGTACTGTTTTGTGAATGAGCGTAACCAAATTGTTGGTTGTTGCCAGGCACTATTGCCAGTCATGTGACATGCTTCAGTAATAATACAGTGGCAGGAACGATTTAGCGTTGAAGTTTTGGTTCAGCCTTATTTTTTCTTAAATATCTTTAATTTTTTTCCTTGTAAGGTAGAAAACTCTAAAAGCCAAGGAAGAATTTATTGTGGCAAATTTTCTAAAAAGTTCCCTCGACTTTGTATTGTTTTTTTTCTATTTTGATTACCAGCCTGTTTGATTAAATTGTTTTTTAAATGCCACATTTACAATCAAATTCTATAAATCCAATCATAGATTGAGTCGCACTCCATCACAGGACACACATACACACACTCAATCATAGTGGACTGTGTTAGACCTGGTAATATTTGAGAGACATATAGTGTGCCTAGGATTATTGTGAAAAACTGAAAGACCAGAGATGATTTCTTAGCCAAAGTCATAGTCAGAGACAGAAAAGGATCAAAACTGGGAGAGTGAAAATAATCAGGCAACCAAGAATCAAAAGGGAAGACGATAAACAAAAGTCAAAGGCAAACCAACACTAGGGCCTATTTGAAAAATAAGCAATAAAGACTAAGATATCAAATATTCACTAAGGGATGATGCACTGCAAAGCCACTGTGCTTTTATATTATTACATCCATAAAATCATCAATAAGATGAACAAAGTCACATGATACCTCCCGACAATATCATGTAAACAAGACAGCAAAAAAAAAATTGTCAAATTGAATCAAAATGAAAAATAAACCACAAATATTAAATCATTATGTAAAAAAAAAATAAATTAAAAAAGTGTTTAATATTATAGTAATTATTCCAACTCACTTGTTCATGGAAAAAATGTCATTACCTATAGAATGCTCATGAAGATGTGTAGAGTGAACTGAACCTGTAATATATTTTATTAGATAGACTTTTATTTTGAAATGCTCAGTATCATAAGGTCATCCATTAGGCTGCTGTACTTAGATGTGTGTCTGTACTTTATATTGACAGGTCTGTTCTTTGAATGATGCAATAAACAAGGACCTCTTTGAATGCTCAACATAGATAAGGTATTGGTATTTTTCTCCAGACCTGGACTCAAACCCTGTCCCCTGGAGCAGGTGAGGCAGCAGTTGCCACCCACTGTGCCACTATGTCACCAGTGTCTTTTTACAATGAAGCTGGATTTTAAGCTAAGTGTCATTGTTGTTTTATAAGTCTGCACTAGCTACCCAGTCCACATCTGAGGCAGACGAAAGTTTTTCCTAAAATCGTTAATGCAGAAGCTAAAAGAAACTTGATTCAAGATTATTTTAAAAGCTTTCAAACAGTAGTAACTTGATCTGGGTTGCTGCAAAAACGTTACCCATCACAGGGTAGTATTCAATTCTACTTTGTTCTATACAAACCAGACTCATTTGTAGGTGAAGTCCAGAAGAGTAAAGAAACATTACAGAAGTCATTACAGAAAACCTGAGGCTTCGGGAAAGATTCTTTTGTTTTTCAGCTCCACTTCAAAGTTTGTTAACTCATTTCCTTTGGCTACTAATGGGAAAAATGTCTTATTGTAGTTCTTGTGACTCATGTTTACCACTGAATGCTTTGTAAAGCTCAACATTTCCTTTTAAAATTGAAAGTATAATCCTCTAGGTTGTGTGGCACAGTCCACAGGGAGGAACAGAAGTCAATAGGGACACTCCCGGTGTTTGTTATTTTACTGTGTTTCTGACTCATTTGGTTTCCTTTCAGAGTTAGCTTTCACCAGTCACGACATCTGAGATAATGGTTACATACTCCAGTCCTCCATGGACACCGCAAAGACTTTCAGCCAATAATAAACACAGAGAGGCTGGATGAACAAAGATGTTCTTGCACAAGGTTTATTTTGCATACAACCAATCATAATTGCTCCTTCAGTGTAGCCACACCCCTTCCTTCTGCATTTGCATTTAATGTCTGGCTGTGGTTTGCACATCCTTATTATTATTTTTTTTTTACTTAAGCACTTGCTTTCTATTTTTGCATTCCTACTTTTCTATGCTTTCAGTCAGTTTTTTGTATATTTGAATGAGGAGTTGTACCCACTGATATAATTGTGCTTGAAAGTTTGTGAACCCTTTAGAATTTTATATATTTCTGCATAAAAATGACCTAAAACATCAGATTTTGACTCAAGTCCTAAAAGTAGATAAAGAGAAACCAGTTAAACAAATGAGACAAAAATATTATACTTGGTCATTTATTTATTGTTCCGTACAGAACAGCTTCAACTCTGGGATGTTGGTGGGTTTTGGTGGGTTTTCTCACATTAACTGCTCACTTCAGGTCCTTCCACAACATTTCGATTGGATTAAGGTCAGGACTTTGACTTGGCCATTCCAAAACTTTAACTTTATTCTTCTTTAATCATTCTTTGGTAGAACGACTTGTGTGCTTAGGGTTGTTGTCTGTTGGTCGCATGACCGACCTTCTCTTGAGATTCAGTTCATGGACAGATGTCCTGACATTTTCCTTTAGAATTCTCTGATATCGATCTGTTCTTAACATAATTCTTCTTTTTTTAAAAACTTGATTGCTATGGATTGTAATAAAATTAATAAAAAAAAAAAAAGAATTCTCTGATATAATTCAGAATTAATTGTTCCATCAATGAAGGCAAGCCGTCCTGGCTCAGATGCAGCAAAAAAGGCCCAAACAATGATACTACCACCACCATGTTTCACAGATGGGATAAGGTTCTTATGCTGGAATGCCGTGTTTTCCTTTCTCTAAACATAATGCTTTTAATTTAAACCAAAAAGTTCTATTTTGGTCTCATCCGTCCAAAACACATTCTTCCAATAGCCTTCTGGTTTGTCCACGTGATCTTTAGTAAACTGAAGACGAGCAGCAGTGGTTTTTTTTTGGAGAGCAGTGGCTTTCTCCTTGCAACCCTGCCATGTACACCATTGTTGTTCAGTGTTCTCCTGATGGTGGACTCATGAACATGAACATTAGCCAATGTGGGAGAGGCCTTCGGTTGTTTAGAAGTTATTCTAGGGTCCTTTGTGACCTCGCTGACTATTACACACCTTGCTCTTGGAGTGATCTTTGTTAGTCGACCACTCCTTAATAAATAAATGATCGAGTATAATATTTTTGTCTCATTTGCTTAACTGGTTTCTCTTTATCTACTTTTATGACTTGAGTGAAAATCTGATGATGTTTTAAGTCATATTTATGTAGAAATATAGAAGATTCTAAAAGGTTCACAAACTTTCAAGTACAACTGTACAATTGTGGGGTTTCTAGTTTAGCCTAATGTTTTTCAGTGTGTTTTTGTTTGTTCAGATTTGTTTTGTATTTTCTATTCAGTTGTATTTTAAGGTATTCAGATGTGTCAATTTAGCTTATCATATTTTATTTGTTTCTGCATTTTCCATTTTGTTTTTTATATTACTTTTATAGAATTGTACCTTCCAAAATGTTTTAGTATTGTTAAAGTTTTGCTTTCTGGTTTCTTTTTGAGTCTTCATATTTAGAGTTGTGTTTTCAAATTGCTTTTGTATCCAATAGTTTTAATGTCTTAGTATTTTAAGCATTTTTTTAGATTTGTTATTTTATAGTTACATTTCCCAAATTGCTTTTTTATTATGCAATTTCTTTTTGTGTTGGGCTTTTCTATTTCTCTTTCTCATTTCTAATAGCAGCTGTGTTTTGCTCTTTGTTTTTTTTCTGTTTAGCTTAGTTTGAAATATTTAGAGTTTTAATTGTTTCTTCTCTGTTGTTTTTATACAGTATTGTACATTTTGCTTTTGGACCTTTTGAGTTGTGCTTCCTGGTGGCTTTTATTTTTCAATTTAGACTTGCCCATTCTGATATATTTTATTGCATTATGATTTATTCAGTATTTTTCAGTTAACTTTTTCTATTTTCAGGTATATTTTATTTAGTTTTGTGTCTTCTTATTTGGTTTTATGTGTTCCATTTTAGTTTAGTTTTTAGTAGTATGTTTCTGGTTTTTAAGATTTGTTAGTGTATTTTTAAATTTTAGAAAGTTGCATTTTTCAATTAATATTTTATTATGCAATTTATATTTTATTTTTGGCCTTTTGAATGTGTCTTCTTACTTGTTTTTATTATAACTATTGAATATTTGCAAATGTGTTCTTAGGTTTTGAATGTTTTGATAATTCAGTGTGGTGGACGGCCAGCTGCTCAACCTGGCTGGGATGCCAAAAGAAGAGAACGATGGGGGAAGGCAGCTACTGTGGGACACTGCCTCCCCCAAGATGCTAGATGGCAAGTTCCCTGCAATATAGCGATCCTCCGGATTCCCACAGGCCACCACTGGATTTGGAGTCCAGCCTCTCCTCCCTGCTAGACACAGTGGGTGCCGCCAGGAGACGTTGCCAGGGGAACTGGGGACTTATATCTTTTCCACAGCCCAGAAGTACTATCAAGTCACAGGGACAGAAGCCCTGGAGTACTTCCAGGCTAAAGAAGAAAGCGAGTTCTCCATCTGGCCCAGAAGTGCTGGCAAGTCACGTGAACGGGAGAGGAGGAGCACTTCCGGGTCAAGGACTATTGTATATAAAGGACTGTTAGACACCTAGCAAGTGAGCCAGAGTTGGAAGGAAGAGGATGGAGCTTGTGTGTGGAGGAGTGAAGGCGGTAGAAAGAAAAGAAGAGAGAGGCAAATTGACTGAGTTTGGCTGGTTTGAGAATTGTGTGGTGCTGTTCATTTTCTTCTTAAACTCTTGTTGGGCCTAGTTATATGTTTTAATTTATTTTGAATTTCATCATTTTCTTATTTTTATATGTATTTATTTATTTATTTATTTATTGCCAATGCTTATTTTGGTTACTATAATGTGACGCTGGGTTGTTGAACTTGTAGCACGTGACATCATAAATGTGGCAGTATTTATGCTGACATCCTAAGTAACACTTTGTCCAAGTTTGTGGATATTTCTAAAAACTCTTATGCTACTGCTGTTCACTTAGTTCTCTGGTTTCTAACTCTGCTTTTTTCAATTTATGATTCTAATTTTTTATTAAAAGGGACATAGTTAAAAATTAAATCCAGTTTGATCTATCTATCTATCTATCTATCTATCTATCTATCTATCTATCTATCTATCTATCTATCTATCTATCTACTAAAATATATTAACAAAAGCTATATTGTCAGTTGCACCAATTTTGTGAGAACACTTTCATTATACTTTAGTAATATAAAGTAAAGTAGGTGCCATAGGGCAAGGTGGTTAATGCTGCTACCTTATAACTTCAGAAACATAGGTTCATTCCTGGCCTGGTCCTTATGTTTATGAATTTTGCTCTTTGTCTACAAGTGACATTCGTCAGGTACTCTGTTTTTTTTCTTTTCTCATCCCACTCTCATTCTCATTATGTTAGCATCTTAAATGTGTCGTGTGCATGTTTGAAATGGGATGGGCTGTCCAGGATTGCTTCCTGCCTACCACCAAACTCTTCCACAATAGGCTGAGCTTCCTTGCTCTCCTGTAATATAAGGAGAGGTTTACAGATACAAGTTGTTGAGAAAAGATAAAATAAATGAACACAATCAACACTATCTGGGACAGAAAACTTTCATATATCATTAAAAACATGATGCAGTGGTTAGGGTTGTTGATCACGGATCCAGTGTCCTAAGATGAACTCCTATTGCTGTCTCTGTGAAGCTTGCACCTTCATCCCATGTCTGCACAGATCTTCCTACGACTTTTAAGCTTTCCCTCACACGCTGTGCAGATTAAGTTAAATGGCAACTCTGATCTGGTCCCATGTGGATGTGTGTGTGAAAAGGCCCTGTGATGGACTGGCAAACTGTTCAGAGTAGACTCCTGCCTTGTGCACGATGCTGCTGGAATAGGTTCTGGCCTCATGAAACAAAAAAACTGAAATAGTTGAGAATGTCATAAAACACAAAATAGGGTAGGTTTTATTCTAAAATATGTTACCACTAGATGGTGTCAGAGTGTCAAACATCTCAATTACACAGTTTAGAGAACGTATGTGACTCAAAAAGGAAGAAATGTCTAGGAATACAACTGTAAAAAGTGAACATATAAATCTAGTCTTTTGTGTTTAACTGAAGGTTAAAAGCTGATGTTCATTAAAAAAACAATGTATGTTTATTGTTATACATTTCAGTAATGAGTGTACTTCAAGCATAGTGGATTAATAAAAAGAAATAATGCACATTCCAGCATCATTATATTTAAATGTAAATAACTTCATGAAAGTTTTTTTGTCTAAATTAAAATATTTTAAATAATCATGATTTGTGTATTTTAAAAGAAGAATAATCTCTTGTTTTTTCTCTATACCTGAAGTAAGGCCAAGGGGATCTAGAAAATCAGAACTGGATAGGTTTATTTTTATTGAACACACAAGGATTAGAAATGGAAAAAATAAAATATCAAAAAAGACAATCACAGGAATAGAATAGCACCCTACTTCCCCTCCTGGCCTTGTCACACAGAGAGTTTCTGGCTATCAGGTCAGCCTTGCATATGGCTTCTGTTCATTCCTCCAGTGAACCTTTTTCCAGGCTCTTCTGCTGTCTCCAAGATAAATAGTTTTCAAAACTTCTGCATAGTAACTTACTGGGTCAGACATGGCCTTCTCTGTCGGTAGGAACACCAGACTAGAGCTCCCTCTAATGGTGATATATGTTTCTGCTCACCTCAGTCTTGCATTGCCCTTAAAGGCAGCATCTTTTATGAATGTTTTCTTTAAGGAATACTCCTGTAAATATATATATGTTTTGAGTACGTTACTTACCCTAGTACTGTAGTACTGGCTGAGAAAAAATTTCAGTCTCATGTTTTCAGCAGAATGGAGAGAAAGAAGTTCAACGTTCTTTCAGCTTAAGGATGAATCATGTACTTAAGTGGAAATTAAATGAATTAAAACTAAAGACAGGAAGCACCTCTTTACACAATGGGTTTAACAAACTACCAAGACATGTAGCTGAAGCAGAAACCTTGACAACCTTTAAGAAGAATCTGGATGAAATACTGGGATAGCTTAGCTATTAGCTAAACAAACAGGCTGAATGGTCTCCTGTCGTTTGTCAGATTTGTTATGTTCTCATGTTCTTATGAGGTCAGGTCAGGTCACCACATGATGAAACAGCCTGGGATCCTGTTTGGCAACACCCCAGGTAGACAAACGGTCCAGTAACATCCCCGTAAATAATCATCTATCTGCCTCAGCCAGGTGTTCCATTGGGACACTG
This sequence comes from Polypterus senegalus, assembly GCF_016835505.1. NCBI lineage: Eukaryota > Metazoa > Chordata > Cladistia > Polypteriformes > Polypteridae > Polypterus > Polypterus senegalus. Next base: position 174,072,306 of record NC_053156.1, read on the forward strand.
TAAGCAGCCACTCGTTCAACACAAAGTCAAACCAGCGGTGCCCAAGGACTCTCAGAAGAGAGACATTTCCAAAGGAGTCCAGTCTTTGTCTAAGGTCACTGGATAGTGTCCATGGCTCACAACCATAGCAAAACAGGAAGCACCAGGACTCTAAAGACTTTTTCCATCTTCCTTTTGCAAAGATATCAGGATCACCACATATCCCTTTCCTGGAACCTGATGACTAAAACCCATGCTCTCCCAATCCGTCTACTGACTTCATAAGAAGAGTCACAAGAGACATGAATGTCTCTGCCAAGGTAAGTAAACCTCTATACAAGGTCAACACATTCTCCGCAAACAGACACACTGCTGATGGCTGTGCCCAAGAGGTCATTAAAGGCCTGGATCTTGATTTTTATCCAGGACACACTCAACCCCAGACACTCAAAAGACTCCTCATTCAGTCTCTCGAGAGTCCCAATCACAGCCTCCATTGACTTGGTGAAGATCACAGCATTGATTGCAAAGTCAAAATCAGTGAATCTTTTTTCACAACAGATGCCCCATAGGTGCTGGACTCACGACCAAGCCCAACACCCAGTCCGTGCAAACACTCAACAGAGCAGAAGCAAGAACACACCCTTGACAAACTCCAGAATCAGCAGGGAAAAATGTAGTGGTTCTGCTTCCACTGTGCATGGCACTCACAGTACCAGTGTACAGGCCAGCCATGATATCCAGCAACTTCAGGGGGATCCCAGAAAGTGTCAGGATGTCCCACAGGGCAGCTCGATCAACTGAGTTGAATGCTTTATGAAAATCAGCAAAGGCTGCAAAGAAACTGATATTCACGTTTGCACTCCATGAGAACCCTCAGTGCCAGGATGAGCTCAATGGAAAACTTCTTAGACATAAAACCAGATTTCTCCAGTCCCATCCCACATCTTGATGGAGCTCAGCTCATGGGCAAAAACTTCTTCCAGCTCAAGCCAAGGCTCCCAATCTGTGTGTGATGCGCCTGCAGTTGTATAGGGTAAATAATACAGTACAGGTACTCGTCGACTTACGACCGTGATTGGTTCCGACTGACTGGTTGTAAGTTGATCTGGACGTACGTCGGCCTATGTTAAATAAAGGTAAGAATATTAGACTGGGTAATGATATTGTAATCATCTTAAAGTAATATTTTATTAACATTTTCATACTTTCGAAGTCAAACACAGCATACTACAGTACAATTGGCTTAATATGTGGAAAACATACAAAAATAAGAAATACTGTACATTTAAATTCCTGGCACCACTGGTACTTGGCTGCGGGTTGTTGATATCGCCTTCATCAGGCAAGGCTGCGGACGGGGTGATGGGAGGAGTTGCTCTTTTCATAAACATAGTGAGCTTCGTCTGAATTGTTTGTTTTTTTTTTCTCTCTTCATAAATTTCGCAATAAGGACGAAATGTGTCCTCTCCGGCGCGTTCCTTTAAAGCAGCGCTTCCCGATTGGGGTGCAAGCAAAGGGGAGCGAGCAACTGTTGCTGGGGGTGCCAGAATCCATCGAGGAAGAAAAATGAAAAACATTATTTGTACAAAATCTTAATTTATCTATCCATTTCTAAATAATTAAATGGACAGGCTATTTCGTATCAGTGCAATACGCTTCTTGTTAAAACAGATGACTTCCGCTCTTACGCGCACTTAGTGCTGCGTGGGTATTATGAACTATGATATGAACTCATATTTTTTCATACTTCTTCTCAAACCAAGGGGGTGCGAAATCGGCCTCGTCCATCACAGGGGGTGCGAGGGTAAAATGAATCAGGAAGCGCTGCTTTAAATTCTCGAACAGACTTCTAGCCTTCGACTGTATTGTAAAGAGTCTTAACGGCGTCCGCTTTGAATCTGATCTTCCATTCAAATGTTTAACAATTTCTCCATTTCATGGATGGGCCAGGTACGTTGCTTCGTAATCACTGTTGATCGCAAAGGTGCAGAACCTTTCACAGCTTCACGAATTCAATTTTTGTCCTTTAAAATAGTCAACACAGTAGAGGGTGATAACTTCATATCACATGCGATCGCATTCACTTTCTTTCCTCCTTCATACTGTTTTATCATCATCATTTTGGTGTCTAGATCAATGGCCGTTCTTTCCTTTTTGGCAGGCTGAGGAGTGGACAGAGACAATTTCCTCTTGGTAGACATGTTAGGGGTATATTATTATATAAAACTGCCAAAACAACAAGACACAAACACACGTGGGGCAACACTGCTGCGTATATTATTACTGCTGCGTAGCGAGACTTGGGACTGTGGGAAACAGGCGCTGCCAACAGCTGGCGGGGGAAACTGTCGAACACGTCGTAAAGTCGACCAGTCGTAACTTGCATAGGTCGTATGTCGACAAGTACCTGTATATCGTTATTAGGGTGTCTACAAAGACCTGGGTACGTGTAGAATGAAAGGAAATGCAAGAAATGCTGAATACATACCTAAAGCAGAAACTTTTTCTATGTTATTCTACTAATGGCATGAAGTATATAATGTGTGAAGACTTTAGTCCAAATATCAAATAAACACATGCGCTTTTATTCAAGCATATAACCAAAGAAAAGAAACAGAATTCGATTTACACGTGGCTGTCAATGAGTTAAAAACCCAACCTCAAATATCAATCGACAGGGAATTTACATGTATTCTTGAATGGTGCAGAGGTAAGAACTGCTGATTTATAACCAAATATCCTGGGTTTGAGACCAGAACCTCTGTGTTTTGAGTAGTGAGCTACTATTATTATTATTATTTCTACAATATAATAAAACATACATTTGATTTTACTCTGTAACACCTGGTGTAAATTTTGGCTACTTGTAAAATTTAGCGCCTGTTTTAATATTATTAAGTTTTATTCTGTCAGTGATGTTCATGTGGTACAATGAACTTGCCTCTCCCTCTTTGAGTTGATGGCATTTCTCTCCATCGTTTTCACAAGAGCAACACTGTGGGCTGCTTGCTGCTTGTGCTGATTGACGCATTTACAAAACAAAAGACGGTGATGGAGAGGTGTGAAGGGATTTAAGGTGGTCCGGGATTACGAGTTTTTTGTAGGCTTCAGGAATTCTAGTGTTAACCAAATATAATACAGTCAAGATTTGACAGGAGCAGTGATGAAAAATAGTAATGTTAAATTAATCCCCAAAAGACACTTAATGTTAATGCATCATTCCAGTAAGAATCAGATTTTTAGATTTTATACAAAGCCTTCATTTACCGGCCTGGCAGCTACTTTAGCGGTCAGTTGATAGGCAGTTTTCATTCTGCATGGGAATGGTTATGTACTCCCTTTATGCTGCTAAAAGCCGTCAAGCAGCTGATTTTGCAACAATTAGTTGAGAGAGTAACAAAACAGGAAAGGGGGAAAGCAGTCGCAGTGTGGGGATGGTAGTAGTTTTACTGTACTTGTTCTTGGATTTTATGTTTTGTTGTTGTTCAAGAGTTCAGAAGTAATGTGTGAAATGTAGGTAAGTTAGTTTATGTGTAGGAATAAAGTGAGTAAGCAGGACGTGGGTCACTAGACCATAGATGATGGCGTGTCACTTGCTCACAGATTCCTCTAACAAACATTTCCTTATCTGCTCTCAACCCTCGCAGCCATCCTTCTCATTTCCAGGTACAGACTGGAATTACCATCAAGCTGTGCGCTGCAACTCCTCTCAATGATATCCAGGGTGCCCTGTGAGATGAAACACCTCCTTCTGGGAACACTGGTAACACCAACACAACCCTCAGCAACCTTCAAGGTTTTGTCATGGAAGGTCTCCTGAATCACATTAGGATCAGCAATCACACCCAAGTATGCAAAGTTCTCACACAAACTGTGTGCAAACTCATTAGAAACACCCTGATCTTGGAGTCTGGCCAGGTCTAGCCTCATTCTCCTAGTAGGTTGTAGCCTAATGGGCTTAACCTGAATCTACAGACTAGCAACAGCAAATCTGTGATCATAACTCACAAACTGGGCACTTCCGTACACCCTGCAGTTCTGCCCACGAGAATGTGATCGAACTTCTAAACCGCACCACCAGTATTCGAGTACCAAATCCAACAATGTGTCTCAGGGTGCTGGAACCAGGATCCAGCAGTTCATAGCTCATGACCTTTTGCAAAGTCAAGGAACATGGAGCCACTTTCACCATGGTTTCCAGACCCATGGGGTACAACAAAATCCTTATAGCTAGCTCTGTCGGTGCTAGTGGTTGCATTGAAGTCACCTATGACCAGAGGAGTGTCACCTTGTGGGCACCCATCATCCATTGAGTGAAGCTGCAATTAAAATGTCTTCCTCACCTAGACATCACTCACTGCAGTTAGAGCGTACACTGAGACAACAGACAAGGCACCCAGAGAGTGCCTTAATCTGAGTCTCATAAAACCCTTGTTGAAAGTAGTGGCATTGGACACCATTGGGAAAAACTGATCTGCCACAGCAACAGCTACTTCCTGTGCATGACAGCCATCAGAGCAACCAGACCAATAAACAGTGTACCCACCAACAGAGATCTGGCCAGTCCCAGGTCATGTGCACCTTAGAAAGTGCTGTCACCGAAATGCAGAGTTTACGAAGTTTCTCCGACATCAGAGGAAGATGATCATCATGCTAGAGAGACAAGACATTCCACGCATCTACCCTAATGGGCTGACTCAAATTGGGACCCCAATTTAACACCACCGCACCACAACAGATCCGATTCCCAGCAGGCCTGACTCCATTGGCTCTCTGACGGCTTTGACTCTTCAGGAATGAGGCTCTCAAGGACTTTTCCCCGACCTCTTCATAAGCAGCTTTTCTATGAGTGGCTAAAGCAGAGCTTCTCCCATGGAGAGCAGAACAGAGTCCTGTGTGCAGTTTTGGAGCTGTGTAAAGTTTTTATGGTAGCTGGAGAGCCAATCCTACCACCAATCCCCAAGATTTCCCAAGACTGCTTGCAGGGCTGGATGCAGTTTAATGTCATAGTATATGATATATTAGAAATTAATAGTGGCCATTGTTGTACAATGACAAACAAATGCAAAAAACGTCCATGGAAAAAAAAAACTGTTACTTGTGTTGCATAACCCACTTACCTACAGAGATCTGGCCAGATCTCTTCTGTTGTCCAGTTGCTTGCTCAAAGCGTCCAAAATTAATGCTTTTTTTTTTGCTAAAAATTGTTAGTTACTTTTATTCACACATACAGTATATGAACTGTACGCCCAAAGACTCACAGGAGTGATGTTTTGACTTTCTATCCAACAGAACAGAGGTCTTCTAGCTTTCTGCCAGGCCTTCTTTCTCTTCCTCTTTCTCTCTTTCACTTTGGTGCCCCCTAATCTTTAACACCTGTGATAACAGTCGCTGCCCACCCCAGCACCTTCCATCTTCCCACACTGGTTTGCAGTGGTGCTGTGTGTTTGCTATTTTTCTTTCTCCTTAGGATTTCCCTTAAGGAACTTTGCACTTATTTTTCTTCCTTGGTGGCATCTATTCCCTGACACTCCATGTAATAAAATAAACTTTAATAGTATGGCCAGTGTAACTTGGGATTACTTGCCTACATTTCCAGTGTTGTACTTTTTAGATTTTATGCCCTACATGCTTATTATAATAATGGGTGCAACACCCTTTCTATTCTTTAAATTTGTCTTTGAACTTGCCTTTGAAATATTTTATTTTATTGTAGGTACATTAATACAATATATAAAGTGGGTGACAGATGAATACAGTTCAAAATATGTATGAGAAAGTTACAGACAATATTACACAGCTTTTGTTTTTTCACTACAGGGTTTGGAACACCCAAAGTTTATGCTGGTATCAAATGACATAAGATAAGAACCAACCTTTGGATAGGAGGCACTCATGCGTGCCTAGCCTACTCAGGCATGTTACTTCAAGTAGGATGTGTGATGAAAACGAGAGTCTGGTAAGAAAGACTACCACAGAGAGAACATGCATGGTTCATCCAGGCAGTGAATTGAACTAAGCTCCCTGGCACTAACTACTCTGTCCTGTGGTAGCCACTGAAGTATCATTTACCCTTTTCATTGGATTCAGACAGAAGCTGCAGAATTAATAAATTTCTCCCAGTCATTTCTTGCCAGAAATATGTGACTGACAGTCTAGGAATGAGTGTCCTTGCCAGACAAACCAGTGAAAGAAAAAAACACCATATCTCAACTACAGGTTGTCACATGGCATGTGGGAAACTCTGAGAGCAAGTGGAGTAAGAATCAGAACAGAATTAATACTGTTTTTAGCACAAGTGTAGTCTTGCACATTATCTTGGGAGCACCATGTTTGGGTGAAGCAAAGGGCTGTAGGCATCCTGTTATGGGGTTCTTCTCAGCACCAGTATTTAAGATAGAAGACTAAATGGTTTCAGTGAACGACATAAGAATCTGCAATGATACCCTACTTGGAACAAACTACTCATTTCTAGTGCTCTTTAATTTGTGCTATGTCAATGACCCAAAACATACAGTCTGCTTAACTTTTCAGGTATTTTCTATACGTACATATTCCATCACAAAGACACAACAGCCTGAAGGTTATTCTAACAGCTTTTAAACACAATGCTAGAACCTGCCTTAAACAGGAGTCCAGTACATTGCAGGACCAGTTTTGATTATGGCAGACAGCGTGATGTCGAGTTTAAGGCCGGGGATCCTGCCCGGACGGGGCGCCCTTTATATGAGAAGGCCGTGGGAATGGGCGCACTACCAGGAGTACCTCCCCCGGGACACGAGAGGGCAGCCCCATGGGTTTACATCGTGGCCATGGATTGGGACCTCAGAAGCTCATCCTGCTGGGGGTCCGTGGTCATCACCAGGGGGGCACCTGGACAGCTCCAGAGTCTGGATCTACAGCACTTCCACCACACCCAGAAGTGCTGCCAAGAGAGGAGCGGGGTTCCTATGCAGCACTTCCACCACACCCGGAAGTGCTGCCGGAGGTTAATCATGGGACACTTGGAGCTCTTGGTGCACTATAAAGGAGGCCACCTCACTCCTTTCAGGGGCCGGAGTTGGGAGGCAGAAGGTTGCGAGTGAGGAGTGGAGGTTGCAGAACAAAGGATTGTATGATCATGAACAAGTCAATTCACTTGCCCTTTGAAAAACAAAAGAAATGTAACTAATTGCATCTCAAATATAATAAGTCGCCCAGAATAAAGGTGTCTACCAAATAAGTAAAATATAAAAATAATGATGGCAGTCGACCTAACATTTACAGTTTGGAATCTGGGATGAACTCAGTACTCAGAGAAGACCCATGCATACATGGGGAGAATGTGCTAATTATATGCATGCAACTCCAAACTGCTATTCACTGTGCCACCATGACATCCCAAAGTCACACTCGAGTGGCTTGAAATGCTTATAATATGCTTGGACCTTAATCCAGTTGAGAATACATGATAAGTGTGTTTTATAATAGTAGCAGTTGTGTAAACAATTTTAGGAGACACTTGATTTTAGACAATGCATTTCTTCATATCTGCAGCAGTGATATAAAAATAAGAAACTTGACACAAAATCAAGATAAGATCTTGTACAAATTACTTCAATAGATCTTTAGCTCTGTACTAAACTGCTTGCTGATAATATATACACCAAGATGGATCTCTTAGGTATCCAGTTACTCATTATAGTCTCTTTTCTCAGATGTTTACTTTCATTTGTTTGCTTTAATGATTTTCTGATATGAGAAAACACCAGGAGAGGGTGAAGCCGAGTCTGTAAACAGTCTTTGTTTGACTAACAGCAGTGAAAAGAAAAGTTCAACTTAAGACTCTCTATGTATGCTTGGAGGTCGTGTGGAGTTAAACATTTGGAAAGGAATTCATGTGGAAGTGTATCTGTGCAGCAGGAATGCAGTTCATTCAAACACAACCCCTGCTTGGCCTTTCAGGTCCCTGCTCCTCAAGATGGTGTACACTCACTTAATTCCACTGCCACATGCCACCAATTTGTGCAAAAAAGGGGTTCCTTTTATGTAGATTTATGTAGATAATCGTCATTTGACCTTGTCTATATGATAATTGGAAATATTAGAAGGAGGTGTTTTCCTGGGTCAAATTAATCTCTAAACACGAGATCACAATGCGCTCACTCATCTAGAACAATAAAATGTTTCCTGTGTATGTATCAATGGGCACTAGGTGGCAAGGGCAGTTGGTTTCTTTAAACATTAGTTATATAAAAAAAGATAGTATATCTTATTTAGGGAGTACTTGTCTCAGATCTGGGCAAAGAGCCATGAGAAGCAAGATGGTGTCAGTATTCATCACCCTGGGAAAGAATTGCACTGCTGCTGGGAAGACAGAGCATCTCTGAATAGACATTCATTGAAGCTCAACCTGTCACTCTTGTGTCTCTTTTTCTCCCCATTCTTACCATTACTGCAACCCACATATGTATCTACGCAAAAAAGTAATTTGTTTCTTTGTAAAAAAACAGTTAGGGTAAGGATCAAGCATATCTTTCATGTTGATTTTGAAAAGTAAACTCTGCAATAATATGCTTTCTTCATTTGCTATTTAGAACATAAGTTTCTTCTTCCTAAATACTGTAGACTAGTTGATTGTTAAAAATACTAGCTGTGTAAGCCCGTGTTGTAAAAAAGCCTGGGGTCCTAGAAACTATTGAAATCGTCAGAAATAAAATTAAAATACAGAGATGTCAGGTTATTGAAAAGAACTACTCTGGGCATCTCTCTCCTTGGAGGATTCGTTTTGTTGATGTGCTCCCATTGATTGTGCATTAGCTGCGGGAGGAAAAGTAAAAGGGATATCGTTTTGCCGATGTTAGCCGCTAAGCAACTTTGTCTCTTTCCTAGGAGGATTTGTTTTGCCAATGTGCTCACCTCGCTTGTGCATGAGCAGTTAGAGAAAAGGTAAAAGGGATACTGTTTTGCCAGTTTTAGTGGCTAAGCGACTTTGTCTTTCTTCAGAGGTTTCGTTTTGCTGCTGTGCTCGCCTCGCTTGTGCATTAACAGCGGGAGGAAAAGTAAAAGGGATACCGTTTTGCCGATGTAAGCAGCTAAGCGGCTTTGTCTTTCTTCTGAGGTTTCATTTTGCTGACGTGTTGGCCCCGCTTGAGTTATTAGTGGCTAAGCTAGTTTTCTGTTTCTTCGGTGGTGGAGCCCTTACCCCAACTCCACCTCTCACTTTCGAGCCGGACAGACACATACACTTCCATACGTAGATGTTTATATATAAGATAAAGACTTTGGATATTTTTTTTGGTTTATTTTACATTTGTATCTGATTTTATTAGCCACAATTTTTGACATTTTTGTTTGCTGTCAAATAAGTGCACAAGGGAAGCTCATTGGTAGAGTAGGTAGGATTACCACCTCAGAGACTTAGATCCTGGTTTAACGCCCATCGTGGGTGCTATCTGTGTGGGGGTTTTATGGCCTCCCTGTGTTCTTCAGATGAATAACAAAATTGATTGTTTATACAAGCTGGGTGTTGTGGGTATGTGTGCAATAAATGTGTCCTGTTTTAGATTATCATCCATTACATTGTTGAATTTTGGCTGGCTCTTAAAATCTTGCACTAAAACAAGCAGGCTTAGGAAATATATGAATAGGTGTCATTTTGCTTGACTTCTCATTGGATAAATAAATATACAGGTATTGTCAAATGTGTGGGTGTGTGCTGTGCCTTTTATGGAGAATGTAGAACAGGAGTCCTCAATCACAATCCTGGAGGGCTGCAGTGGCTGCAGGTTTTTATTCCAACTTGTTTCCTAATTAGAAAGCAGTCCATGCCGATAATGACACTTAGTATTGAACTATTTAGCTTGTTAATGCTTACATTCATCCAGGAGCAATTCTGGACCAGAACAGATTTAAACTTAACGGTCCTTCCACTTCCCCTCTCATTCATTTCTAAACATTTTTTATCATGGATACTTTATGGTAAGCATGTTAGCTGGAGAGCTGCTGGTTTATTGGTTATCTGCATCTCATTATTAACTAATTTCTGATTAAGAAAACAGGCTACAATTAAAACTTAAATGCAGCTACTAAAATCTAAAACAGGCAATTAAGGGTTCTGAACTATAACAGGCAAAAGGACTAAAATGAACCTGAAAAAACGTATTGCTTTAATAGTAAATAAAAGGTTTCTAATTAAGAAATTGGTTAAAGTGAAAACCTGCAGCCATAGCAGACCTCCAGGACTGTAATTGAGGACCTCGGATCTACAAAGTACCTAAAATTTGTCTTTGATGAATTAGAGTGCTAACAAGGCATAGAGTAAAACAGCAACTTTCATTATCAGCAAGGACTGAGTTCTAATTAGAACGCTGACTAGAATGAAAACCCGTAGCCACTGCAGCCCCCCAGGACCACGACTGAGGACCCCTGATTTAGAAGTTAAATAAAGTCCTTATAATTATGTATTTCTTATTAATATAACTTGTACTAGTTGTTAAACTTTTATTCAACTCTGTAAATTGGCTATTATTTTTTAAAAGTGAAGCTGTGAAAAACAGGGCTATGAAAAACAGAAAAATGTATTTCCTGTTGTATGGTTTTGCTGATAAGGCTTCAGCAGTCATTATTGTTTGAAAAATTGGAAAACAGGAATAGTGGATTCAGCATTTAGCTATCTTGTTTTCATGCAAACAAGGCATGTACACTTCTGGCCACTCTGAAAGGGTGGGTATAAGAACAGAAGTATTTGATACATTTGTAATAAATTATTTCCATTTGTTAATTAAAATGGCTGATTACTTTTTTTATGGATTTGACTGGTTCAAAGGGGAAGGATTTGAGAGCAGCACAACCTCTTACACATTTTTGTCTTCCGCCTTCAGATCAGATAAAATGTCCAAGAAGATGAGCACCAATCTCTGCGGCGGGTTAGCACCCTGCCCAGGATTGGTTCCTGTGTTGTGCCCTGTGTTGGCTGGGATTGGCTCCAGCAGACCCCCGTGACCCTGTGTTTGGATTCAGCAGGTTGGGAAATGGATGGATGGATGGATGAGCACCAATCTCAACTCAGCCACTGCTTCTTGCCCTGCCTCTTCTGGCTTTATGACTTGAAAGTTCCTTTTAAGAGTACAATAGCATCATGTGTGGACCAATCACAGAGGAAGTGTGCTACCCTATTCTGACATTTTTTTTGCTTATATCTATTGTGACTGGTTTCTTTATTTAATTTTTTACCATATCCTTTAAATGATTGGACCAGTTTCTTTATATTTTATTAGGTTTTTATACCCAAGGAATTTATTTTTTTCTTTTACTTTTTGATTTAAATCTTCCTGAGAATTTTAACTATTTTTACTGCAACACAATTTTATTTTTCTTGTGGACTTCACCTTATTCTGACAACGCCATTAAGGGTTGCCATTGTATTCTGATTGTATAGGGTTGCACTACATGTGATGACGGCACATTGTTTGCTTTGTGAAAATGTTTGGGATGGTATCTTTACTATTTTTGTACCTTTCATAGATAGAACTTTATTTGTCTCTGGGGGGAAATTTGACTTGTTACAGAGGCACTTTAAATAAATAAATAAATAAATGTAGAGATAAATAAATAATATATAGATACACTATGGCCTGAACACACACCAGAATGACTAAAAAGGAAGAATAATTTAAAAAGAAAGTAAAGAAAATGTCTGACTTGGCTGTTCCAGTCTCAGTGAGGTATTAAACAGACATATTGCTGTTGGTATAATGGAACCCCAGTAGTATTTCTTGACACACTTCTGTTGAATAATTCATTGGCTGAAAGTATGTCAGAGAGAGAATGCACAGAATTGTTCATAATGGCACCCAGTGTTAATTCTTTGTTAAACAGAACCTGCCCAATTTTCTTCACCTCCCACCTACCTCTATGCCGAAAAAAATATTGATCAGACTTGAGGACTCAGACACCATTTCTGTAATATATAGAACCATTTTACAGTCCCTCCCTTACAAAGATCCAAGAGGACAATGGGAAAAAGATCTGTCACTCCACATATCAGAAAAGGAGTGGAAGGTAGCAATGCAGAGAATCCACTTGAGCTCCATATGTGCAAAGCATATGATTATTCAACTCAAAATTATATCTCAAGTACATCTCTCTCATTTAAAATTGTCCAAAATGTTTCCACGGCAAGATCCAACCTGCGAACGCTGCAATCAAGTTCCAGCCTCACTGGGCCACATGTTTTGGGCCTGCACCAAATTAACATATTTCTGGACCAAAATCTTTAAATGTCTTTCAGACAGCCTTGGTCTCACAATCCCTCCTAACCCATTCACAGCTGTGTCTGGTGTTCTCTTAGATGGACTTAAAGTGGAGAAGGACAAACAAACTGTGATTGCCTTTAATGCACTACTGGCACGTAGACTTATCTTGCTCAACTGGAAGAATCCTAACTCTCCTATTCTAAGTCAATGGGTAACTGATGTTTTATACTATTTGAAACTGGAAAAAATCTAATTTGCACTTAGAGGATCTGTGCAGAACCTTTTCAAAACCTGACAGGATCTAATCAATAACATTTAAGAATAAGCATTTATATTGAGAAAGTAAGTTTTCCCCTCTCTTTTACTCCATTTATCTTTATTCATTTATTAATTTATCTATTTACTTATTTTACTAGCTTAAAGTTTTACTCTGCTGGCCTAGCTTTCTTTGTCAGGGGTGGGGGTTGATTTGTTTCGAAGCTAGTTTTGTAAAACTTGAGTTATTTGTATGGAATGTTATTTGCCACATAACCGAGCCTCTCTTTTCAAATCGCTTGTTAATTTAGTGGTCCTCTCCTGAATTGATGCCCCCAGCCAAGCACACCCTAGAGTAGACAAGTTATACACAGGTGGTGCTGGGGTAGCGCTGCTGCCTTGCAGTAGGGAGAGTCCAGGTGCTCCCTGCATGGAGTTTGCAAGATGCTTTGTGTAGTGAGAAAAGAGCTATATAAATTGAAAAAGTGCATTAGCTATCATAGAGTTCATCACAAGCCTTAAGACTTGTTTTTCTGAGCTCTTGACTAAATGTCTTGTATTGCAATTCGACTTTTTTCAAACATTTCAAATAATTTTTGCCACCTTTATTTTATGGCGTCTAGTGTGGTCTAGTGGCTAAGGCAAAGAATTTAAAAAGACCCAATGGTTGCTAATTTAGTTCCCCCTGTGACCAATAAGGATAGTCTCACACCTAAAACCCTGAACACAACTGCTGTTCACAAAGCTGCAGGTCACAGAAGACTTTTATTTTCTCAAAAAACAAGTTCTCAACATTGGCTTCTTGTTACAAAAGTCTTCTTCTTCTTTTACTTCTCTGTTTGAGTTTTGTCCTACACCAAGTGACCTAGCTTAGGAGGAGACACTCCCGTTAGTATTTCTATTACATCAGAGGTGCAAATCACAAACACCTCTAGGTCAAGTAGAACTCCCAGAGAACATGGGAGACTTCCTCCAGTAGCTCCCCCAAGTTGCTCTCATATTCTATGCAGCCATGCTGGTGCCCAGAAAGGAGCCCTGCCAGAGGGACACTGCTCCCCACTTTAATGACATAAAGTATTGCTCTGGCAGGCAGTCTCCCAATGTCCTGTCATTATTGTGGCATCCCATCAGGAACAGATACCACCAACCTTACACCATCTATAACCCACTATGTGACCCTGGGTTACTTTCTTAACTTGCCTATGTGCCAATAACAATTTATGAACTATAGCAAATTGACAATGGTAGAGATTAAAATCATAAAAGAGAAAGTCAAAAATAAATTCATAGTCAGAGAGATCAGAGAGCCAATTGACTGCCTACCTTTCGCTGAGTTTTCTATAGTGCAGGACGTTCAATCTGATGAGAGAATCTTTCCATCCAATAATCTCAACACTTCAGGAGAGTAGTCTGGCAGTACAGCAGTGGCACCAACTGGCGCATCCATGTTACTACATAACATTTCAAGCAAAAAGCAATAAATCTCTCTATTATATAAAACAATCTTGGGACGAGACTTTTTTTTCCGGCGACGAGATGAGATGTGATCTTTTGAAGACAGACAGAGAGACACTTTTGAAGAGACAGGGAGACACTTTCACATCCCGTGAGACAGGCACGTTACGTCATACTTACAATTTTTGTAAGCAAGTCCCGTGATACACATGCAAAGCAGGTTAGAGATAATGGAAGAAGGAAAATTCAAAAGTCTCAAAGAAATGACTGAAAAGATCACATTAGCACAAACAAATGGAAAATATTATTCGGTGAACTAATGGAAAAGCGATCGCTTAGTGTTTCAGGACAAAAGGAGAGGTGTTGTACAGGCTTTTAAACGTTTGCCAAAATGCCGAACACGCGGAATAAAAGCAGCAGCAAGCCAGTAGGAGGTAAAAAAACAACTGTTACTTGTTTCCCAATGTATCACCGTTTAAGAGGGGTTTCAGAGGAGCAACCGCGTCACCTTGGTGTGTGAATTCAGTCACACTCTTCACAACGGTGCGTGGCGCTGGCTGAAGGGAATTGGTATGCAAGCGAAGTTCAGATCACACAGTATGGCAGCAGCAGCAAGCAGGCAGCTGATTGAGCAAAATTGAGTTGAAAAAACGTATTTGTATCCCATTCTATCACCGTTTAAGCGTGGTTTTGGAGAAGAGGAAGCATCTCCTTGTGGTGCGCTCAGCCCCCCTCTTCACAACGGCACTAAGCGCAGGCGGGGGGGATCGGTTGATGAGCGAAGCGAGCCGGGGGCAAAACCCCCTAGTGCTTCTACAAAACCAGAACATAAACCAAAGTCATAATTAGTAACACAATTGCTAGTTTGTTTGCCAGAAAACGTACGTTATGCAAGACTTTCACAGAGTAGCAATAAAGTCACTTTTGGTGCGGGCTTATATATGGTCATACCAATGACATGAGCTACAGCACATGGGGCACACTGCCCAGCAATGGGACATTGCATCATGACAATGGTTAACCAAAATGATGGTTGCCAGAGAAAAACAAAATGGTATAGTGGTATAAATCAAAATAAAATGAATAATAAAATTTACAAGGCTTGAACAAAATTACAGTAGAAACAAAGGATCTCTTATCAGTAAAGTGTGGTAAACAAATTAATTAGGTTATATCAAAAAAACTGTTGAATTTAAGTCAATGGACGCTATGGCCAGACAACTTAATGCACTAGTAAGACTGCGTCTGGAAAACTGTGTGCAGTTCTGGTCACCACGGCACAAGAAAGACATAGCAGCACTTGAAGCTGTGCAGAGGAGAGTAGCCAAGTTCTTCCCAGGACTTAAGGACATGTCCTACTCTGACAGACTCAAAACATTAAACCTAATCCAGGTATTTAAAATCCTCAAAGGCAGCAGTTCAGTTTCAGTTTAAGGGTGAATCACATACTCAAGGACATCAGTGGAAATTAAATGGAAGTGCATTTAAAACTGAAGCCAGGAAGCACTTCTTTATGCAAAGAGTTTTTGGACTCAAACAAACTACTGAGACATATAGTTTAAGCAGAAAACTTGACAATCTTTAAGAAGAATCTGGATGAGATATTGGGACAGTTTAGCCATTAGCTAAACAAACATGCCTGATGGACTGAATGATCTCCTCTCGTTTGTGAAATTTCTTATGCTCTTATGAAGCCTCTAACATGCTGAGTAGCCCTGAGCATTTTGGTGACATAATAAATGAAAAGCAGAGAGCAACATCTTTTGAATAGGTGGATTGCTTGCTGAATCAAACAGTTCCTACACTTACGGAAAGTAAATGCAGCTGCTTAGAAGACTTTATTTAAATACGAGACTATATACTGTTAGCTGGCATTTTACTTTGTCACGTGTAGAATCATTCAATCTGCTTTGGCCTGCCTGTGTATTTCTCAGACTTCAGTGCAAGGAAGAGAGGCACTACCAGAATGTGGTTTGCATGCTTTTCTGTATTGTATCAATACCTTCTGTCTGAAAGATCAAAGATAAAATTATAGGTTTTCCTGCTGTCCAAAGTGTTTCCATCTCGAATAGGGCCACACCTGGGCATTCTGGATCAGTTCCTAGTACTGTGAAAAGCTGATATTTGTCTGCAAGTAGATGAATGCAGCATTAGTCACATAATTCACTGCATGCAGCTTCATTTGATCTTTTAATTTCGTGCCTCAGACTAATTCAGAGTAAGTGCTCAAATGCTCAAATCAGCCTGTCTACTTATGAGCAAATTCTTCATAAAGGGGAAATGTATGAAGAATTGTCTTTGAAGCTCTTGCATGCCAATGATCTTTTTTGGGTAAAAGTAAAGCAGAATTGAAGTAGAAGATACTGAAGTGGAAAGCTAACTTAGATGTGAAAGACCTCATGGCAAATGCAAGAACATCAAGGTGACGGGTGGAGGTAAAGGGGCAGGAGATGTGGAATTGGTGGGTGAATTGCTATGTGGTATAAACACAATTCAATGCACAGGATGTAGGACTCATAAAAATGTGGTGCTTTGAAGAGGAGTTTACAAGCAGTGAGTGTGACCTTTGTATAAATACAGGGCGGTCCAGATCTAATTATGCAGATCCAGATCGTCTGGATGACTTTGATTTATGCAGGGATGATTCCATCTCGGCGCAAAGATGATTGTTCATGTCGTCAGTTCACACACTTATCGATGGTCCAGGATTTTTTGGGTGATTTTCTATGTGATAAACTTCATAAGTTATAGCGTAATGAAAATTGCATAATTAGATATGGACCACCCTATACAATTATATATTGTATATATACACTATATATATAAATATATAGTTATATATATATTTAAATGTAATCACCATTTATGAAATGCTTCTTAAATTTCTCTCAAAACAAATTAATTAGATTATGATTCTATTTGGAACATGCTGCTTAATTTCAAAAGTCATAATTGTGGGCATCCAAAATGCATAGATCTTTGTGTTTGTTCATGAACAATTGATTCACTTGACCTATAACTTACCCCTGTAGTGTATGTTATCTCATACAGTGTTATTCTTCAGTTCTCTTTTACAGTTCACTCTATGGTAGCATCATTTTTTTCTGTTACCGATGTTGAAGGATGGCCAGACCTTTGGTCGACATCAAGAGATGTTCCGCCATGACCAAATTCTATAATCTATGCCTTGGCTATGCAGGGGACTGTTTATGGTACAAAGTGACAATGCAACAATGAATATCCAAAGGCATATTGTTCTCTAAAGTAGAAATACAATGATACTTGATTTTGTGTTTTTCAGCATCCATGATATCTTGCTTCTAAAATAAGAATCATACACCATAAATCATAAATGCTAGAAACTTAATAATATTGTAGTTTTTAAAGACGTTTGTTAATGATCATGGATAGGATATGCTTCAGCCCCCAGGAGTTGGATTAAGTGGGTTTAAGAATTATTGATGAACCCTTTTATATCGACACATTTGGCAGTCTATTGTGTTAAAAGGTTTTCTACACTTCAGCCAAGAAGGAGTAAACAGAATACTGGAAAAGTGAGACTTCTTTAGAAAATCTGTGCCTGTTGATTCTAAGGGAACTTTGATGGAGATCTGCAGTCCATAGTACCAGATACTGTAGGTAGAGAAATATTATAAAAATAATGTAATTACTAACATGTCAGCTCAGACGAAGCAAATGTTCTTGTCCCAGGAATGATGCAATTGGTTGCCATGAGAACCCTCATTTAAATCTCTTATTAGTTCATCTATTAAGGGTGGATAGTTCTTTCTAAGCAAGAAATATGATTGGTTAAAAGTTGCTTTTATTTTTAGTTAACTAGCTAATAGTTTTGTTGTTCTAGCTAGCTACAGTACACAGCTAATTGGCACAGTCCATCTCTGCTGATAAGTAAAATGAGCCCCCACTATCTCTGTTCCTTTGACACTAATAATTACAACGAATTGTTCAGTAAAAATAGCCAATGAGGTACAGTTCAGTCGATGATATGTAATCAGGTCATTACAAATGCAATCAGGTGTCAACAATAGGTTGGACATGGGTTTGTGTTTTGGAGTACCATATAGGAAAAACACCCTTTGATTTACAAAATAAAAGAAAATGACAGAAGTAGCAGCCACTGCCTTCTACTCTTTTAGCATACAAAAGTAAGCTTGGATAGAGGAGCTCCATTTCTGGGTTAACATACCGAAAATGTAACAATTGCCCTAGAAGGAACAGGGAGGTATGGTAAATCCTCTGTCTCTTCTCCTTCAGAGCTGCAGGGAAAAGGAAGAGGTAGCTAGCGACAGTGCCCCATCTCACCCCAGATTGGAATTGCTTACCTCAGCAGAGCCTTGAAGATGCCCTCTAAATGCATACGTTTGTTAGAGGATAACATTTTTTGTTGAGAACAGGCATCCTGGCCAGGGAGGAGCATGGGTTATTATGTTGACGGCCTGAGAGGAACAATGGATGGATTGGTTAAGTGGGTGGAAAGATAACTCAGTGCCCAGCCGGTATAAAATAATAGATGGGCCAGCGGAAACCAGAACTTGGGAGCAATTCCATTACAGTAGAACGCTTTTCTAAAATTGAAGCCATTATCAGTGGTTGTTCAAATAAGTTCAAATAAGTCATATTCTGTGTGTGTGTGTGTCATTAAGGGCACCAGCAAGGTCAGCATATCCCTTTAGCTGTTTGCAGGTCAGAGCAGCAGTGCATCTCTTCAAAGTATCAGGATTTATCCAGTATAAAGTGACACCGATGAAATTCCACCTGTGTGCTGTCCAGCAGTCAGTAGTTGTTGCAATAAATTCCATCTCACTCATATCTACCTTTAGACCATTCTTCATTTTCTGGGCCACCTTGTCAACTTTCTGGTTCACTGACCCACATGACAACATAATTGCATCTGGCCGAACATGATGCAACAGGTTTCTAAACATGCCTGCTCAGCAATGCTAAATGGATGCAAATCTTGAATAACAAAGTTTAATGACTGCATCATCAACACTTTTCTGGGACTTTCATGGTTTCCACCAACTTAAGTTGCTTAGATGCTGCTGGACTCTCATGTGAATGTGATCTTCTTTTGATTGCAGGTGGATCAGTTTTTTGCACTGCTCCAGGTGATTCATATACTTCCTCTTAATGTGTTGTTGACACAGACACACACAGAACAAGACAGACAGACAGACAAAGAAACCTGCATTAGGATGAGAAAAACAGAAACTTTGCTTTGTTTGACAGCAACTTGTCCATCCTTTGCTCAGAACTGTGTTGCCAGGTGAACAAAAACGCTGCCTTTTATATGACGTTTATAAAAAAAATCAAAACGTACGATAATTTTGACATTTGTGTTTCACCTTAACTACTTACACAAATATGCCAATTCCTATGTTTGAAACTGACTGAGGGACTGTTGTAAATGTTCACATCATTTCTCTGCTTAGATCTCCTTCACAATCACAAAGCAATATGCACAAGGAATGCAAGTTAAAAAAGCCAACCTTAGGGTGTTTGTAAAACTATACAATTATAGGATTATCTCTACACTAACAACATACTGCATGGTATTAGGCACCACCAAAAGTAACGTTAGACATAACAGAAATTCTACTCTCGAGTGCTTTCAGTGTACAATAGTTGGGCCTGGAATTCAATAATTTTTTTGGAACATAACAAAGTTTTGCTATTTGCCTATCAGTTACACATCTCAGGCTAAGAGTTCTAGTTGACATGTTTACAGTCACAGTGCTACTGGCTAGCTAGGTAAAAACAAGTGTAACTCTGCTAAAAGTATATCAGTTTGTTCACTTACCTTTATTATAGGTTGGAGGGAGAATTCTTGAATGCGAGCAGCTGGTGATTTTTTGGCTGGCATAAAATGTAGTGCATTCACCAAGAATCATTTTGGAAATCTACTTTTTCAAACATTTCTTTTAATTATGGAAGGGAAATATCCTACAATGCAATTGTTCCTTCAAGAACGCTGACTATATCAGAATTACTTCAATTATGAACTAGTGCGGTGCAGGGTCTAGAGCTGAACTCCTTGATCAATTCACTAGTCTCTACAATGTTGCTTACCTTTCTTTCTCTCCTTTTTTCATTTTCTTTAAGGGTACACACTTATGTCAGTGTGTATATGTACAAGCAGCCAACCACAGATGAAATGTTGAAATGTTTGAATCTACAAATCAAGCGACTGTTAATCCCTCCATTCTGATATACTTCTGTTCGTATGTAGATTTGTTGGTGTGTGACATCCGATCATGGAAAGCAAATAAAAAAAAATCAGCTGTTTTTTAGCTTGAGTAAATAGGGTAATGATTATTTTTATAAATGTAGTGAATAGAAAGCATACATATTTCTTTGAAATGCAGTGAGTAAAAGTAAAAAAAAATTAAAGGGAATATAGATACAGTCATATGAAAAAGTTTGGGAATCCCTCTTAATTCTTTGGATGTTCGTTCATCATTGGCTAAGCTTCCAAAGTAGCAACTTCCTTTTAATATATGACATGCCTTATGGAAACAGTAGTATTTCAGCAGTGACATTAAGTTTATTAGATTTACAGAAAATATGAAATATGCATCATAACAAAATTAGACAGGTGCATAGATTTGGGCACCCTAACAGACATATTACGTCAATACTTAGTTGAGCCTCCTTTTGCAAATATAACAGCCTCTAGACACCTCCTATAGCCTTTGATGAGTGTCTGGATTCTGGATGGAGGTATTTTTGACCATTCTTCCATACAAAATCTCTCCAGTTCAGTTAAATTTGATGGCTGCTGAGCATGGACAGCCTGCTTCAAATCATCCCATAGATTTTCAATGATATTCAAGTCAGGGGACTGTGACGGCCATTCCAGAACATTGTACTTCTCCGTCTGCATGAATGCCTTTGTAGATTTCGAACTGTGTTTTGGGTCATTGTTTTGTTGGAATATCCAACCCTTGTATAACTTCAACTCTGTGACTGATGCTTGAACATTATTCTTAAGAATTTGTTGATATTGGGTTGAATTCATCTGACCCTCGACTTTAACAAGGGCCCCAGTTCCTGAACTAGCCACACAGCCACACAGCCCCACAGCATGATGGAACCTCCACCTAATTTGACAGTAGGTAGCAGGTGTTTTTCTTGGAATGTGGTGTTCTTCTTCCGTCATGCAAAGCGCTTTTTGTTATGACCAAATAACTCACATTTTTTGTCTCATCAGTCCAAAGCACTTTGTTCCAAAATGAATCTGGCTTGTCTAAATGAGCATATGCATACAACAAGTGACTCTGTTTGTGGTGAGAGTGCAGAAAGGGCTTCTTTCTCATCACCATGCCATACAGATGTTCTTTGTGCAAATTGCGCTGAATTGTAGAACGATGTACAGATACACCATTTTCAGCAAGATGTTCTTGCAGGTCTTTGGAGGTGATCTGTGGGTTGTCTGTAACCATTCCCACAATCCTGTGCATATGCCGCTCCTGTAGTTTTCTTGGCCTGCCAGACCTGGGTTTAACAACAACTGTGCCTGTGGCCTTCCATTTCCTGAATACATTCCTTACAGTTGAAACTGACAGTTTAAACCTCTGAGAAAGCTTTTTGTAGCCTTCCCGTAAACCATGATACTGAACAATCTTTGTTTTCAGATCTTTTGAGTGTTGCTTTGAGGATCCAATGCTGTCACTCTTCAGAGGAGAGTCAAAGGGAAGCACAACTTACAGTTGACCACCTTAAAAACCTTTTCTCATGATTGGACACACCTGTCTATGAAGTTCAAGGCTTAACAATCTAATCCAACCAATCTGGTGCTGCAAGTAATCAGTATTGAGCATTTACATGCATTCAAATCTGCAAAATTACAAGGGGACCCACATTTTTGCACAGCCAGTTTGTGACATTTGATTTAAATTCATACATCTAAATAGTGCTTCACTAAAAATCTTTGTTCAGAAAACACCCCAGTACTCAGATGTTCCTAGGAAATGAAAGACATACCACTGTTATCTTTTCTGTTGAAAGTAAATTATTATGCAGGCTGAGAGAGGTTCCCAAACTTTTTCATATGACTGTAATTGCCAAACATACTGAAGTACAGTAACAAAGTTGTTTTACTTTGTTACTTCCCACCTCTGATAATGGACATGTGTAAAACATTAAATTTCACTGAAAGTCATTTATTTTCTTCTACAGTGGTACTTATTTTTACATGTTTAACATTTTAGATAGGAACATCCCAATCTATGGTCAAGAACTTGCACAAAATGTATAATGATAACGTCTCTCTTGATCAGCGGGCTAATGAAGATCATGAAACAAATTCCAATACCCTTCAAAGGAAACCCACACCTGAAATCACTACTCATATGCTTGTTGTTGCTTTGTAAAAGTTGATAAACTGAAGGTCAGATCTTTTGAAATAAAGACAAAATCACGTAGTTTAACAGACAATAAAAAGCAAACAAACAAAAAAAAAAAGTATTCACCCCATTGGAGAATTTTCACATTTTATTTTACATCATTAAATCTCACTAAATGTAATGTGACTTTTTTGTAATAGGTTATAGCTCCTTTTTCAGATTATGAGCTGACTTGTTAGGTCAAGCACTTTATATTTTAGGTTTCACAGTCAACTTCCTCCACTTTCACCCACCCACAACAAATCCCACAGTACACTTAGATACGGTGAACATAAAATATATGAAATTGTGCAAAACAAAATAACTTATAAAAACATATACAAATCCCCTTGCTGCAGCCTACCTTTTCCAATGTACAGACCCCCTTGTCTACATAATAAGATACACAGAAATTAGAGCCTATGACAATATGGATATAAAAGCAAGTCCTAATGAAAGTTTTGACTGTGCCAAGTGAAATCCTGTAATTACAAGAAGGGAATTAGCAGAGGAGGACGACTAAAAAAATGAATAAACCTGTGACCTGTTCTGGATCACTTGACTCTGAATCTTCTGCCATTAATGATGAAGAAAAGAATTGGATGAAATGGTAATAAAGTTGAATTTGACAGGAACTCTAAGACAGGAAATCTTACTCCATACTCTGCTATTGCTGACTTGTCACTCTTTTTCCTTTTTTTCACTTTGAAAAATAGCTGCTTCCATAGTTTATGTTCTGTCTTGACCTAGAAGTCCCTTCTCTGCCACTGTCTTGATTGGTCCATATTCTAGTCACAGAAAATCCTTATAGGAGTTATTATCCTTATTATAGGAGTAGTTGAATGACATTAAAGTAGACTATAAAAGCAGCAGGCAATCAATAAACAATAATTCTTCACATGTATATAGCGCTATTCTCACCACTCAAAATGCTTTTGTGCTCCATGCAGGGAGGACCGGGACACGAACCCATGATCTCCTTCCTGCGAGGCAGCAGTGCTACCATACAGACACACAGATTGCTTCCTAGAAAAAGATTCTTTAATGATAAAGTGAAAAAAAATCTCCGCAAATCAGTCTCAATGAAAAAATATAAAGCAAAATAATTAATCGCATAGGTATTCACCCCTTTGGAGTCAGTATTTAGTAGATGCTGTTCTTAAGTCTGTGTAGTCGGGTCTCTATCAGCTTTGCTCATCTGAACACTTGTCGTTTTTTCCCATCATGGACATCATGGGCAAGCAGCCTTTTCCAAGTCCTTCTACAAATTCTGAGTTTGACTGAGATCTGGGAACACCTCAGCCACTGTTGTTTCATATTATTTTTGTGTAATGTTGGCTTTATGTGTTGTTGTCCTGCTGGAAAAAAAAATCTTCTCCCAAGGTGAAGGTTTCTTGCAGACTACACTAGATTTTCCTCCAGGGTCTCCCTGAATTTTTGCTGCATTCATTTTGCCCTTTACCCTCACAAGCCTTCCAGGGCCTACTGCAGAGATGCAGCACCACAGCATGATGTTGCCACCACTATGCTTCACAGTGGGGATAGTAGGATTTTGATAATGTGCAGTGCTCGGCTTTTGCCAAACATAATGTTAAGTGTGATGGCCAAAAGCTAAATTTTGGTATTATCAGACTGTAGTACCTAATTCTGACTGACTATAGAGAATCTGATGCACCATCTGGCAAACTCTAGTAAAGATGTCATGAGTATTTTTTAACTGTGTTTTTCTCTTTGCCATTCTTCCATTAAGGAGGACCTGGGCAAATGTTTGCATGCATGGTCTCTCCAATATCAGCCACTGCAGCTTATACATTCTTTAGAGTTCTCATAGGTCTCTTGGTGACCTCCCTCACTAATCTAATTCTTGCATGATCATTCCGTTTTTGTGGATAGCCTACTCTGGACAGATTTTTAGCTACTGTATACTGCATACTCTTTCCATTTCTTAATGTTTGACTTTACCAGACTCTAAGGGATACTCAGTGACTTGGATACTTTCTTGTATCCACACCCTGACTTGGTGCTCTTTATTCACCTTTTTATGGAGATGCAAGGGATGTTCTTTCATTTTGTGTTCATGTCATATTAAAGGATCTGAATACTTATGTTTTCCATTATTTTGTATTTGCTTTCTATTTTGCTATTTATATTTGCAAGGATTTTTGACACTTTGACCATAGTCACTTTCTGTTGATCCGTGTCAGAAAAGCCAAATTAAATCCAATGTTGTATAACAATAAAATGTGAAAATGTCCAAGGTGATGAATACCTTTTATAGGCACTGTACATTTATGGAACAAGGTCAAAACAATCTGGACCTATGGCAATGAGGCAGCACAGGATGCTGTTTAGGGGAGATTTAATTATTATGATTTTTTACTTGTAAACAGTAAAATATTCTGATTACTTTAATTGGTCGAAGAAAGAAAATCATCTCATGTACCAAGACTGAACACTTTATTAATCACTAGCAAAATACCCGCGCTTCGCAGCGGAGAAGTAGTGTGTTAAAGAAGCAATGAAAAAGAAAAGGAAACATTTTGAAAATAACGTAACATGATTGTCAATGTAATTGTTTTGTCACTGTTGTGAGTGATGAGTGTTGTTGTCATATATATATTGTGGAAGACTGCCGGCTTCCCAGGCCGGTCCGCACCCCCAGGCCGACAGGAGGAGCTCTCCCGACACCAGGATCGTGCCCCGAGGTCCAGCAGGGCCTTATGGACTCTGTAGTGTTTATACACAGCCCTGCTGGATACCTTGGGGACCACCAGGAGTCGCTGTGGGGGGACTTGTGGGATCGGTTGTGCCTTATGACCCGGGAGTACGTCACAGTCACGTGACGGGAAGGAATGGCGTGCTCCCGGGGTGATGTGAAAGACTGATTGCCCTGACCGGAAGGAATAAGGAACTGTGGACTGCTGGGACAGGAACACCTCCGGGTCAGGGGCTATAAAAGGACGGTGCCTCAGTCCAGACACTGAGCTGTGCTGGGTGGGAGAGGAGCAAAGTGTCTGGGCGAGGAGGAGAGGTTATTGTGGTTATTTCTAGAGATTTGTGAGTAGTGTGGAAGGTGCTTGGTGCACTGGAAGAAACAATAAAGAATCTTGGACTGTTACCTGGTCTCCGGAGTTGTACCTGAGGGTTCAAGGGTGCACTACTGCCCCCTACTGCCACAGTGGCGTAGCCGGCAGGATGCTCCGCCTGGTGCAAGGCGGGGACCTGCATTCAAACAAATTTCTGTGAACGGCCCGGCGCAGAAGCGGACTGAGCTGGAGAGCGAGGACAGGAGGCGGCCAGGAAGCAAGGCACAGAACTGTGGGCCCTGGACTTGGGGGAATCAGTGCTGGAGGCACTGGGGTTGTGAGTGCACGTGACTTTCATGGTTATTGTACATAGTGTAAATAAACAGTGTGATGGGTGAGAAAATGTTGTCCGTCTGTCTGTGCCGGGGCCAGCGTTCACAGTGGCGTTGTCGGCAGGATACTCTGGCCGTCTGTTGGCAGAGGACCTGCATAAAAAACAAATTTTGTGTGGGCAGACAACCCTCGGTCGATTCCCCATTTTCACGGAGGTGCACAACACCACCCGCTACCAAGAAAGCGGCAACAGTGCGTGCTATCCCGCTCTATAGGGCCATGGGAAAGAAAACTGGGAAAAAGAAGGTCAGTCCCAGCCGCCTGCAGGGCATGACGGACGCCGAGATGTCCTGGACCCTCCTGACCGGGAGCGAGGAAGACAAAGCGCTAATCCGGGCGAACGAGCCCGGGTAGCGATGAACTTCGGGACACGGACGGCTGTCGAGCCGGACCCCTAGACAGTCCGGGTGCCGCTATCCGCTACGAAGGCAGCTGGAGGTAAACGCCCGGCGTTTGACTTTGTTTTATCATGTTTTGCAGGCGCCGCCGAGAAACTTGCAGCGGTGCCGCGACTGACTACCTGCGTGCCGGCAAAATGGCGCGCTCCCAGAAGGCAAGTCGCGGCGCAAGACGGCTACCGACAGCCACGGTCGACGGCAACAGCCTGGTCACCAGCGGTGGATGTCGGGGCGGTGGAGGGAACCCGAGTCCTCCGGCAGGCCGGTTGTTCCCTAACGGGTCCGGCCTCCTGGAAAGGGAGGGAAGGCGGGCGAAGCGCCGCCGAAACAAGAAGCCACCGACAAAGAGGGACGGGTTGTGGCTGACGAGTCTGCCGCGTAAAGGAAAAGGCAGATCGCAGCCGGCTTGTAGTAGCCAGCCGTCCCTCTGAGGACTCCAACTCCCAGGAGCCTCTGCGCGACCCAGCGAAACACGTGCGGGAGGGGCGTGCTCATTGGTTCCCGGCGGAGGGTAAGCAAAATGCGGAAGCGCTAACAACTCCGGCCGTAAACATTAACTGTTTAGATTTACAGGGGCTCGAGGAATACCTCGCGCCCCTAAACCGTTTCTTGCAGGAATATACTGAACTAAAGGAACGTGTAGTGGAACTGGGAGCGATGGCGGCAGCTCCGTTGAAGGCACTAAGGGAGTTCGTGCAGCGGCTGCGCCGGGAAGCTCTGGAGAGGATCGATGCGGGAGTACAGGTGAGTCCCTCCCGTGTCGTAGAGTAGGGGGACACAGTGCGATCGGGCACCGCTGAGAATGAGTAGCGCGTGTCAAAGCACTGTGTGCCCGACAAGAGACTGGGGCATGATGACCGAATGGTCGGGGACTGGAGCAAACGGCCCGGGGCATGCGCGTGGCGTGGCTTTCCGGAGCAGTACGGCTCTCGAGGACCCGACCGCTCTTAAGTGCGGGGTAACGCCGGTGATGGGAGTGCCGGGGGAAGCGCCGCTCGTGCCGGTGCAGCTGACTGGTGCTGTTCATCGGGCGAGACGGCGCTAATGACGCCGGCTCCTAGTAAGCGGAAGGAAACGGGTGTGCAGACAGTAAAGAGGTTTCCCTCTTCCCATGGAGAGCCTCAGGCTGAGCACAAGCCCCAGATCAAGCGGGAGATCCCCAAAAGGAAAGGTGGGTCCCCCGACATAATGGAGAATAGGCTTAAGGGCCGCCAGGCGGCCGTGATGACTTCCCTGGCAGGTGAAGGGGCGGAGACGGCGCTGGCGGAGTTCCCGAGATGTTTTTGGTCCCGCAGAGGGAAGCAACCAGGAGGGCTTCGTCGGTGCTATAATTGCGGCAACCGGCCCGCGTGAGGCGCCATTGTCCCCGGGGAGACAGGAGGTACACCGTCCCCAAGGTTCGCCGAGGACAGGGCAACGCTCTCAAGGCCGGATGACGCGTCCTCCTGGAGGAGGACGCCCTCTCGGGCGGACGCTCCGCCCAGAAGTCGTCGCTAAGGGGGAACTGTGGAAGACTGCCGGCTTCCCAGGCCGGTCCGCACCCCCAGGCCGACAGGAGGAGCTCTCCCGACACCAGGATCGTGCCCCGAAGTCCAGCAGGGCCTTATGGACTCTGTAGTGTTTATACACAGCCCTGCTGGATACCTTGGGGACCACCAGGAGTCGCTGTGGGGGGACTTGTGGGATCGGTTGTGCCTTATGACCCGGGAGTACGTCACAGTCACGTGACGGGAAGGAATGGCGTGCTCCCGGGGTGATGTGAAAGACTGATTGCCCTGACCCGGAAGGAATAAGGAACTGTGGACTGCTGGGACAGGAACACCTCCGGGTCAGGGGCTATAAAAGGACGGTGCCTCAGTCCAGACACTGAGCTGTGCTGGGTGGGAGAGGAGCAAAGTGTCTGGGCGAGGAGGAGAGGTTATTGTGGTTATTTCTAGAGATTTGTGAGTAGTGTGGAAGGTGCTTGGTGCACTGGAAGAAACAATAAAGAATCTTGGACTGTTACCTGGTCTCCGGAGTTGTACCTGAGGGTTCAAGGGTGCACTACTGCCCCCTACTGCCACAATATATATATATTTACACACACATACATAAACATATATATATATATACATATCTATACATATACACATATATATATATACATATATATATATCTACATATATACACATTGTCACACACGTGTGCATGGGAAGCAGCTGAAGGGCTTAGACAATACTGTTTATACATCTGCCCAGGGGGGGGCGGGGTACGCTGACGCTCTTTCTGAGTTCTCTGCAGGTCTTACCCGGGAAATCCCACCAGGAGCCGCCATTTCCAGGAAGGACACACCACCTCCGGTTCCGGCCCCAAGAATGAGGTCACTTCCGGTTCCGGCCCCAAGGGTGATGTCACTTCCAGTTCCGGCCCAGAGGACGACATCATTTCCGCCCTC
Source organism: Polypterus senegalus (assembly GCF_016835505.1). Taxonomy (NCBI): domain Eukaryota; kingdom Metazoa; phylum Chordata; class Cladistia; order Polypteriformes; family Polypteridae; genus Polypterus; species Polypterus senegalus. The sequence goes on from NC_053156.1 coordinate 174,100,891, forward strand.
TGAACTATAAAGCTCACTGCCTTTGCTTAGGCAGGCAGTTCTGTCTTGGACTCTGTTGTGTAAACAACTGTTTTGAAATGCCTCAAATTCTATTGCAGCCGGGAAACCGCATTAAACGGGTGGCTGCCCCAAACCTTTTCACGCCTCTGGTCTCCAGTTATTACAACATAAATATACACACACACATAAATACATACACACATACATACATACACACACAAATACCTATATATATACATACATACACACACACATATATAAACATATATATACATATACATACATATCTACATATATACACACACAGCTATTTCGTATCAGTGCAATACGCTGCTTGTTAAAACGGATGACACCCGCTCTTACGTGCAAGTCTGCGTGGATATTATGAACTATCGTATTTGTTCAAGTTCTATTTAAATTTTAAATAGAAGGAATTTTTATTTAGTCGACAGAAATATCTTTGGTAGGAATGGTAAAAACAGACAGGAATATTATTCGTGAATAAATCAACTCAAACCTTAAACAACTTATAATATTTTGCTCTCCATAAAAATTTATCCTGTCTAAATTATACAAGTTAGAAATAAAGTAAACTTTAAAAGAACAAACATTCACATTTCTTTACTCTTATGTAATTTTATATAAAAAATAAACTTAGATTTTAAATATCCCAAAAGATTTTGCTCTCCATAAAAATATATCCTGTCAAAATGATACAAATTCAAATATGAACATGCTGCATAACAAAACCTAGAAATATAAATGAAATGTGTTCTTTTCAGCAATAACAAATGAAATCATTCATTTTTCTTTGCTCATATGTCATTTTAGAGCTGGACGCCTGGCATCTTTTTTTGGCCACAGGTTCGTTTATGTTTGGTGTGAGGTTCTGTGTTGTGGAGATTCTCAGGATGGATTGCAGGTGCTCATCAGTGAGGCGACTCCTGTGTGCTGTTTTGTTAGTCTTTGCTTCTCACACAGATATGTGCTACGAAACATGCACAAGGTTCGAGCCGCATGTAGACGGACTTTTTTTGTTCTTCGAAGTCACCAAAGCGCCGTGCAAACTCAGTGCGCTCAGTTTATCAGCAAAGTGCGTATTTGGGAACACCGTAGTGACGACTTGGTTTAACATTACTTGGCAACAGGGAAAGTGAGGCAAGGTGCACTGGTGCATTTGTGTCTCCCATAAAAGCAGCTTCACTTGAAATCACTTTGTGATTGTGCACGGGTTAAAACGTCCGCTGAAGTGTCAGATTCTTATTTAATTATTCTGCTTTCTGTATCTTCTGCATTGCATTCAGGTCTTTCATGTTACCCTGATGTTTTGTCTCATAGTGCCGTCTTAGATTAAATTCTGTAATTACAGCCACATTAGCTCCACAAATGAGACACACGGGTTTAGTAAACATATACTCAGCCTCCCATCGGTTTTTAAAGGCTCTATTTTCAGAATCAACTTTTCTCTTCAGCATCGTGTGAGCTAGCTTCGCAATAACTTGATTAACTCGGTAGTGTTGCAAGGCAGCTGAAGCGCTGCATTATGGGATCTGTAGTTTATTGTGTTACCAGCTTCATATACCGGGCTTTAATAACAATAATACAGTATATAAAATGATCTCGGGCGGATATAATTACACGCCGGGCGGATGTGCCCGCTGCCCTTGAGTTTGACACATATGGACTAAATAGAACTTGAAAAGATATATTTTTCAAATGTGATCGCGCAATTCAGATAGAGTTGACGCGCACTACAGCCTGCATGCCTCAATAAGTCATCCTTCCCTCGCTCTTACTTTTTTACCGTTCATCTAATGAATACACTGAGTATGGCTTTACTAAAACAATCATTGATGGCGAATAAAGTATCCATTATTCGAGTATGTAGATCGGGTTATATATATATATATTGTAGCGACCCGTGGAGGAGTCTTTTAAGATTTCGAGCCGAACTCTGCCGTGCACCTCTCCGAAGCTGTCGGCTAGCGGCTTGCCAGCGTCATGCACGCAACTGCACCCAGCTCTTTAAGAAAGAGAACACTCGTGCCCCATACACCGCACGACTCCGAGTGTCTCGGTAGTTTGCTTAGATAAAATCTTAGCAATAAAACAGCTCTGTCCTGTTGTATCTTTTATTACAGAAGATAGTCAGAAACAAAAGCTCAACATTATTGCTCGGCCATTGCCAAGGTCACGCACAGAGACACATTTCAATAAATTGGTACTTTTTACAAAATAAATAACCCCCGGACGGCGATGTCCCAAACCCACCCAACCAATTAAATACAAACACACCATTATTTACAACACAAATGACAATACGTAAATGTCGACATACAATAAGCTTTTTATAAATTACCCATAAATTCCCCACAAACTATTTACATAAATTACCCATGAGGCGTCACTCCGCCAGCTTGCTGCCGGGTTGTTACACAGCCCCCTCCTAAGAGGGTTAGTGTCCCCACAACCCTACTCATCACAGATAAAATCACGTAAATGTCCTGGCTGTCGACGGATACGCTTTGTCCTGCCGGAGGTGCCATCATTGTGTCGGGCTCAGTCCTGTCAATGTCTGACTCGGTGCCGGGGGTGGAGGTTGGAGAACCGCTTGTATTTTCGAGTTGTTGTTGTTCTGGGGCCAGTGGGTGGTATGGTGCTAAACGGTCCTTGTGCAGCACCACCCGTCTGCCTCGCCCAGGCATTCGACTCGAAAACTACCTCCGATATTTTGTCCAATATTTCCCGGTCCTTGCCAATGGTGGGCTAGTTTTGGGGACAATCCCGCTTCCGTTGGGCAAAATACCCACACTTTGTCCCCTGGCTTCAGCGTCGGGCCATGAGCCCGTGAGTCGTAAGCCCGCTTTTGGCGCTCCAGCTCCCTCCAGGGCCTCCCTGGCCAGTCGATGAACGGTGTCCAGCCGCTCTTTTAGCCGTCTAAAATAATCCATTTCGGGCCCACCAATAATCTCAGGCTCAGGGGGTGAGCCAAACACTAATTCCACCGGCGTGCGTAGTTCCCTTCCAAACATCAGCCCCGCTGGCATACATTGGCTCGACTCCTGCACTGCTGTCCGATATGCCCATAGGACCAAAGGCAAATGTTGGTCCCAGTCCCGCTGGTGTTGACTGGTCAGAATTGCCAGTTGAGTGGCCAGGGTGCGATTAAATCGCCGACCAATCCATCACTTTGTGGGTGAAGGGGTGGTCGGGTCTTTTCACCCCAGTCGCTGACACACCTCCTGAACAAACGGCTCTCAAAGTTCCGCCCTGATCGCTGTGGAGCTCGTCCGAACTCCAAATCGAGTGAACATTTCATCCACGATTTTTGGGCAGCTGTGGGGGCACTCTGATCCGGAACTGCATACGCCTCTGGCCATTTGGTAAAGTAGTCCATTGCTACCAAAACGTAGCGATTTCCGCCTTCCGTTACAGGAAAAGGACCCAGTATGTCCACGCCAATTCTCTCCATGGGTGCCCCGACCAGGTATCGTTGCAATGGCGCGTGAGAACGCTTGACCAGGTCCTTTTGTGCAGTGCAGACGTCACAGCAGTGGACGTGTAGCTCTGCGTCTTGCCGACACCCGGGCCAATAAAACCGCTGCCGTAGTCGACGCACTGTCTTAGCGTTCCGTAATGTCCGGATCCAGCCGCCCGTGGACCCATCGGAGGACCTCGGCGCAAAAGCCTGGGGAACCAGTAGTTGTAGCCGGTCAATTCCTCCCGGGTGCGTGCCACCGCCTGTAGATTACGCCATCGTGCAACTCCAAGTTGCCCAACTGAGAGTGGAGTATTTTGAGTTCAGGCCCCTGTGACGACACGGTTTGCCAGTCGGGACGTTCTTGTGTCTCCAACCAGCCCTTTACCTTTTCTAGTGCTTGATCGTTCGCCTGTAACTGCCTCAATTGGTCAATAGTGTACGGCTCCCCTACTCCAACAGTGTCATCTATCCTTGCGGATGCGGACGATGGCCCCAGCCCCCTTTCTTCCTGTCGGCGGCAATATCGACATTCATTGCTGAGGCATGGACGCCTGGAGAGGGCATCAGCGTTGGCATGCTGCCGTCCCGGTCGGTGCTGTATCTCAAAGTCATATTCTTGTAGAATCTCCATCCACCTTGCCACCTGGCCCTCTGGTTGCCTGAAATTCAACATCCAGGTGAGGCTAGCATGGTCAGTCCGCAGTGTGAACCTAGTGCCCAATAGGTAGGGCCGAAAGTGCCGTGCCGCTAGGATCACTGCCAACAGTTCCCGCCGAGTGACACAGTAATTCCTCTCCGTCGACTGAGGCTGCAGCTGTAATAAGCTATCACTCTTTCTCCAGCCTCCCCCTTCTGTGAGAGCACGGCCCCAATCCCCACATTGCTAGCGTCAGTGTCCACCACAAAAGGTTGGTTGGGGTCAGGGTACGCCAGGACAGGCGCGCTGACGAGGGCAGCCTTTAACTGTTGGAAGGCGGCTGTGCAGTCCTCCGTCCACCCAAACTGTTGGCCCTTACTCGTTAGTCGGTGCAAAGGGCTGGCAATGGTCGCAAAGTTTTTACTAATCTTCGTAGTAGGAGGCTAAACCCAAAAGCTCCGCAGTTCAGTGATATTGGCTGGTGGGGCCAGTTGCTCACGGCAGTCACCTTGGGGTCTGTAGCCACCCCACTCGCTGATTACGTGCCCTAGAAACTGAGTCTGTCGGGCGAGAAGATTGCATTTCTCAGGGTTTAACCGCAACCCGGCGCTACTAATGGCGGTCAGGACCTCCCTTAAATTGTGCACCGCCTGGTCAAAGTCTCTGGCATGAATCAGCAGGTCATCTAAATAGACCACACAACGGGTTCGGGGAATGTCTTTTAGGACCCGCTCCATTAGTCTTTCAAACGTGGCCGGCGCATTACAAAGTCCAAACGGCATTACCTTAAACTGCCACAGCCCTTGTCCGATGGTGAATGCAGTTTTGGGTCGGTCCTCTGCTGCCAGTTCTACCTGCCAATATCCACTGCGCAAGTCCAAAGTGCTGAACCAACGGGATCCAGCCACATAGTCCAATGCATCATCGATGCGAGGCAATGGGTAAGAGTCTTTTCGAGTGACTGCATTTAATTTACGAAAGTCCACACAAGGCGCCAACCCCCCGTTTTCTTCCGCACCATGACCATGGGTGCGCCCAGGGACTGTCCAAGGCTCAATGATGTCGTTGGTTACCATCTCGCGAATCAATTCTTCGGCAGCTTGGCGTTTTGCAAGAGGCAATCTGTGGGGCGCACCGAATGGGGCGGCGTGGCCAGTGTCAATGTGGTGTTTGACTAACGAGGTTCTGGTGCAGTCCTCTTCTCGAGCCGCAAAATGTCCACAAAGTCGTTCAATACTTTCTGGAGTTGCTCCTGCTGTGGCGTGCTCAGCTGTTCACCACTTCGATGGCCCAATTCCTCCACAGCAGCAACCGCCTCAGTGGATGGGTGGTCGTGTGAGGAAAACCGTTGGGGAGCACTGGTCTGAGCTGCAATACTCTCCTGGGGTCCTCTTCAGTCCCTGCATCTTCCGAACAACGGTCGGGAGCCGGTGAGCCGTGGTGTCCAGGCAAATCCAAGCTAACAGCCCTTCCAGGATGATTCCAGCCCGATTGGGCGACACAGTCTCATTACCTACGCAGAGGATGGCCCTGGACACATCAACACATGCTCCCCAGTGGGCCAGCAAGTCTAACCCAATTATGCATTTGTCTTTAATGTCCATGAGCCAGAATTCGTGGCTGGTCTGGCTCGTCCCTACTACTACAGTCAATAGTTTCTTTCCGGCATTTTTGTCCGCTCACCCGTAACCGTGCGCAGTTCGATGTTAGAAGGAGTCCAGTCTTTGGAAGAGGACCAGCTGTTTGGGCAACACTCCTCTCTGTAATAGACAAATAGTGGACCCCGTGTCCACTAAGGCACTGCATGGCCGTCCGCCTATAATGCAGTCTAGGTATAGTCCACCTGAAAACCCACAGCCCCACTTTAGGGCAGTCATTGCGGAGGGATGCTGAAAATTGGAGCGAGGGTCCCTCACGGCCTCACTCAAGTCGCTTTCCGAAGGTGATGTTGTACGAGGCAGGGGACTTGGAGCAGGGCAGTCCCTGGCAAAATGCCCTGGTTCTCCGCGCGGAAACAGCGGTCCGATCTTTGTCTCTGTCGGGAATTGATGATGGCTGGGCGACTGACCTCCACACCCTCAGGCTGGTCCCTTTCTACCACTCGCTCAACTGCTCTCGAGCGGCTTGGGCGTGATGATTGACGTGCCGGAGACCCAAACTGTAGTACCTCTTCAGCCCGTTCAGCCTCCCGTAGTGCCTCGCTCAAATGTCTGGGCGACGACAGACAGACATGCTGACGAAGACGCTCTGGTGCAAGGCCCCGCAGGAAAGCATGAAGACTGAGTTCTTCCCTTGCTGCTGTCGAGAAAGTAGGGTAACCTTTCCGTACATAGACCCTGATGTCAGCTGCAAATGCTCCCACACTCTCACCTTCACGCCGATGTCGGTTTGTCAGCTCCTCCCTGCTGTGTTCCGCTGAGGTTCTCTGTCCAAAGCGACGGGTGAGAGCATCGGTGAGGGCCTGAAGATCACGACACTCCTCAGGCGGCAGGTCGATGAGTACCTGAAGTGCGGGACCCTCCAAGGCAAGGGCCAAGTGTGTTGCAGCTTCCTCGCAGCTCCAACCATTGTGAAGAGCAGCCAGATCCACTTGTGCAAGGTATGGCTCCAGGGCGCCAACCCGCTGATCGTGGCAGCTTAGCGGGTGACCGTGTGGGGAGGACCGCCGACTGGTGATTTGGGGTGTCGTTGCGGCAGCTACAGGTTCATTCCGCCGTGCCTAGAAGATCGCAACACTGTCCGGGAATACTGGCACCCTCAGGCCAGTTTGTCTTTTTCTCCGTGCAGTTCTGCTGATCAGGCGCTCCAACATAACGCTATTTTCCGAGATGGCACGCTCTATTTCTTCAAGACTCTGTTCCATGACGGCGTCTTCTAAACAGCCTGGTCTCCCACTTCTGACACCAATGTAGCGACCCGTGGAGGAGTCTTTAAGATTTCGAGCGAACTCTGCGTGCACCTCTCGAAGCTGTCGGCTAGCGGCTTGCCAGCGTCATGCACGCAACTGCACCCAGCTCTTTAAGAAAGAGAACACTCGTGCCCCATACACCGCACGACTCGAAAGTGTCTCGGTAGTTTGCTTAGATAAAATCTTAGCAATAAAACAGCTCTGTCCTGTTGTATCTTTTATTACAGAAGATAGTCAGAAACAAAAGCTCAACATTATTGCTCGCCATTGCCAAGGTCACGCACAGAGACACATTTCAATAAATTGGTACTTTTACAAAATAAATAACCCCGGACGGCGATGTCCCAAACCCACCCAACCAATTAAATACAAACACACCATTATTTACAACACAAATGACAATACGTAAATGTCGACATACAATAAGCTTTTTATAAATTACCCATAAATTCCCCACAAACTATTTACATAAATTACCATGAGCGTCACTCCCAGCGCTTGCTGCGGGTTGTTACAATATATATATATATATATATATATATATATATATATATATATATATATATATATATATATATATATATACATCGCAGAAGTAGTGTGTTAAAAAGCTATGAAAAGAAAAGGGAACATTTTAAAAATAACGTAACATGACTGTCAATATACAGTATTTGTTTTGTGAGTGTTACTGAGTGTTGCTGTCATCAAGGATTTGATTATCATTATTTCTTTCAATCAGGTTCGTATTTGTAGGATGTGTTGTGTTCAAGTTACATTCCGTGTTTGTCAATCGTTGTAAAGATGACAGGTTTCATTCATCGATTCGTTTCTTACTGCATCAATAAACAGCTCGTCTTCTTCTTTATCTGAGACCTGACACACTGCATGCACGGTTTTTTACACTGTCTTCCTTTAGCGGACATTGACTTTTTCCAACGTATGCTTTGTTTTGGATTTATGAATATGCTTGTATGTATGAGACGCTTCATATTTTTGCTGCCTTTTCAATTGTGTAATTCGGTTTTGTTCAGCCTTTGGAACTGTTGCTTTTTATCTGTGCACTGCGTCAGTTCACGTGAGCCGCTCGGTGTACATGCATCGAAGGTTCCCAGCTGTGCTGGTGCCATCTCGTGCTATGTCCATGGCTGTATTTAATGTTACCTTAGTCCTGGCACTTAAAACTTTCTCTGCAGTTTAAGCTGAGTTTGTACCAAACACCACCCTGACCATCTCATCTTCCTCTGCATAAGCACAGTCCTTAACCCGTGAATATTTAGTGGGAGTTTGCTATTGATTGCCGCGGGACGGCCTTATATGGGCAGGCACTAAATTACAAACGCCAGCGGCAGCCTGTCTATGAACTTAATTTAAAGTGTAGGTTTACATCGTGCTTTGTTTCCGAAGTAGCAGAAGTCATGAATATGGTTGTATATGTCACTCGCTCGCTTCTTATTGTTTCGCTGCCTTCTCAATTATATAATGCATGTTTTCTTCAGCGCTTTTTGAGGTCTTCCTGGTTTTCTATGTACTGCGTGATTACGTGGGAGGCGTGATGATGTCACACGAAACTCCGCCCCCACGGCGTTGAAGCTCATCTCCATTACAGTAAATGGAGAAAAACTGCTTCCAGTTATGACCATTACGCGTAGAATTTCGATATAAAACCTGCCCAACTTTTGTAAGGAAGCTGTAAGGAATGAACCTGCCAAATTTCAGCCTTCCACCCACACGGGAAGTTGGAGAATTAGTGATGAGTCAGTGAGTGAGTGAGTCAGTGAGTGAGTGAGTGAGTGAGTGAGTGAGTGAGTGAGTGAGTGAGGGCTTTGCCTTTTATTAGTATAGATATATCTGGCAACTACCTGTAGTCAGGGGCAGCATGATGGCATCCTGGGTATTAGTGTGTTCTAGATTTGAACAGGTCATTATTCATGTGGAGTTTCACCCTATATATGCATATGTTATTCTCCAGCTACTTTATTTCAAAAAAACATACTGAGTAGGCTCATTCCCAATTGTGTGAGCAGTGGCGTAGCTTGGGCGGGGCAAGGGGGGACCTCTGTCCCCAGG